>NW_024059619.1:17500-32500 GCF_016432855.1 Salvelinus namaycush | reverse complement strand
GAGGAATGGACATGGGAGGAAATTCTGGACGGTAAAGGACCCTGGGCAGAGCCAGAGGAGTGTCGCCGCCCCAAAGCGGAGCTGGAGGCAGCAAAAGCGGAGAGGCGGCATTATGAGGCGCTAGCAAGGCAGAGCGGCTGGAAGCCCGAGAGGCTCACCCAAACATTTCTTGGGGGGGGGCTAAAGGGGAGTGTGGCGAAGTCAGGTAGGAGACTTGCGCCAACTTCCCGGGCTTACCGTGGAGAGCGAGAGTACGGGCAGACACCGTGTTGTGCGGAAGAGCGCACGGAGTCTCCTGTACGTGTGCTTAGCCCGGTGCGGGTTATTCCACCTCCCCGCACTGGCCGGGCTAGATTGAGCATTGAGCCAGGTGCCATGAAGCCGGCTCAACGCGTCTGGTCTCCAGTGCGTCTCCTCGGGCTGGTGTACATGGCACCAGCCTTACGTATGGTGTCCCCGGTTCGCCAACACAGCCCAGTGCGGGTTATTCCACCTCCCCGCATTGGTCGGGCTACGGGGAGCATTCAACCAGGTAAGGTTGGGCAGGCTCGGTGCTCAAGGGAGCCAGTACGCCTTCACGGTCCGGTATATCCGGCGCCACCTTCCCGCCCCAGCCAGGCTTCCAGTGCGTCTCCAGAGCCCTGTTCCTCCTCCACGCACTCTCCCTGTGGTGCGTGTCTCCAGCCCAGTACCTCCAGTTCCGGCACCACGCACCAAGCCTCCTGTGCGTCTCCAGAGCCCTGTACGCACTGTTCCTTCTCCCCGCACTAGCCTTGAGGTGCGTGTCTCCAGTCCGGTACCACCAGTTCCGGCACCACGCACCAGGCCTACTGTGCGCCTCAGCAGGTCAGAGTCGGCGATCTGCCCAGCGCCGTCTGAGCTGCCTGCCTGCCCAGCGCCGTCTGAGCTGCCTGCCTGCCCAGCGCCGTCTGAGCTGCCTGCCTGCCCAGCGCCGTCTGAGCTGCCTGCCTGCCCAGCGCCGTCTGAGCTGCCTGCCTGCCCAGCGCCGTCTGAGCTGCCTGCCTGCCCAGCGCCATCTGAGCCATCCGTCTGCCCAGCGCCGTCAGAGCCGCCCGTCTGTCCCGAGCCGTCAGAGCCGCCCATCTGTCCCGAGCCGTCAGAGCCGCCCGTCTGTCCCGAGCCGTTAGAGCCGTCTGTCAGTCAGGAGCCGCTAGAGCCGTCCGTCAGTCAGGAGCCGTCCGTCAGTCAGGAGCTGCCAGAGCCGCCAGCCAGTCAGGAGCTGCCAGAGCCGCCAGCCAGTCAGGATCTGCCAGAGCCGCCAGCCAGTCAGGATCTGCCAGAGCCGCCAGCCAGTCAGGAGCTGCCAGAGCCGCCAGCCAGTCAGGAGCTGCCAGAGCCGCCAGCCAGTCAGGAGCTGCCAGAACCGCCTGCCAGTCATGAGCCGCCTGCCAGTCATGAGCCGCCCTCCAGTCATGAGCCGCCCTCCAGTCATGAGCCGCCCTCCAGTCATGAGCCGCCCTTCAGTCATGAGCTGCCCTTCAGTCATGAGCTGCCCTCCAGTCATGAGCTGCCCTCCAGTCATAAGCTGCCCTCCAGTCATAAGCTGCCCTCCAGTCATGAGCTGCCCTCCAGTCATGAGCTGCCCCTCAGTCCGGAGCTGCCTTCAGTCCGGAGCTGCCCTTCAGTCCAGAGCTGCTTCTCTGTCCGGAGCTGCCCTTCAGTCCAGAGCTGCCTCTCTGTCCGGAGCTGCCCCTCTGTCCTGAGCTACCTCGCTGTCCTGAGCTACCTCTCTGCCCTGAGCTACCTCTCTGTCCTGAGCTACCTCTCTGTCCTGAGATACCTCTCTGTCCTGAGCTGTCTCCTAAATCATGTGGGGGCCTTGGGGAGGATTCCTAGGCCAAGGTCGGGGGCGAGGGTCGCCACTCAAAGGACGCTAAGGAGGGGGACAAAGACAGTGGTGTCCTCGTCCTGCGCCGGAGCCGCCACCGCGGACAGATGCCCACCCAGACCCTCCCCTTGAGTTTTAGGGGTGCGTTCGGAGTCCGCACCTCAGGAGGGGGGTACTGTCACGTCCTGACCAGAGTTCTTATGTGTTGTGCTTGTTTTAGTGTTGGTCAGGACGTGAGCTGGGTGGGCATTCTATGTTGTGTGTCTAGTTTGTCTGTTTCTGTGTTCAGCCTAATATGGTTCTCAATCAGAGGCAGCTGTCAATCGTTGTCCCTGATTGAGAATCATATATAGGTGGCTTGTTTTGTGTTGGGGATTTGTGGGTGGTTGTTTCCTGTGTCAGTGTTTGTGCCACACGGGACTGTGACGGTTAGTTTGTTTGTTATTTTGTATTGTGTATAGTTTCGTGTATATTAAATCATGGAAACTTACCACGCTGCACATTGGTCCTCCGATCCTTCTCGCCTCTCCTCGTCCGAGGAGGAGGAAGAGCTAGACTGCCGTTACAAATACTTTGTAGAGCCACCTTTTGCAGCAATTACAGCTGCAAGTCTCTTGGGGTATGTCTCTATAAGCTTGGCACATCTAGCCACTGGGATTTTTGCCCATTCTTCAAGGCAAAACTGCTCCAGCTCCTTCAAGTTGGATGGGTTCCGCTGGTGTACAGCACTGTTTAAGTCATACCACAGATTCTCAATTGGATTGAGGTCTGGGCTTTGACTAGGCCATTTCAAGATATTTAAATGTTTCCCCTTAAACCACTCGAGTGTTGCTTTAGCAGTATGCTTAAGGTCATTGTCCTGCTGGAAGGTGAACCTCCGTCCCAGTCTCAACTCTCTGGAAGACTGAAACAGGATTCCCTCAAGAATGTCCCTGTATTTAGCATCATCCATCATTCCTTCAATTCTGACCAGTTTCCCAGTCCCTGCCAATGAAAAACATCTCCACATCACGATGCTGCCACCACCATGCTTCACTGTGGGGATGGTGTTCACGGGGTGATGAGAGTTGTTGGGTATGCGCCAAACATAGCGTTTTCCTTGATGGCCAAAAAGCTGACCAGAGTACCTTCTTCCATCTGTTTGGGGAGTCTCCCACATGCCTTTTGGCGAACACCAAACATGTTTGCTTATTTTTTTCTTTAAGCAATGGCTTTTTTCTGGCCACTCTTCTGTAAAGCCCAGCTCTGTGGAGTGCATGGCTTAAAGTGGTCTTATGGACAGATACTCCAATCGGTGCATGTTACAAATAAAGTTGGATTTGATTTAAATACTTATGTAAATGCACTGTATCTGATGGGAAATCGGGCATATTGGACCAATTGTTTGTATGCTGATTTTTGAATATTCGCATGAAAATCTGTCGCCAATTGGATAGAAACCTATCTACTGACACCAATGTATGATTCATTGAAAATGCAACTTTGTCACTGGATCATTAATGTGTCATTCTCTGTGTTCACTAGAGTGTAGTGATGAACTCGTAGCATCTCTCTAACGTTGTGTTTCTAAGTATATGGTTTGCATGTTGGCAAATTTCATGTTTCTGTAGGCTAACTTCATGCTTCTGTAGGCTAACATGTTCTGTAGGCTAACGCCATGCTTCTGTAGGCTAACTTCATGTTCTGTAGGCTAACATGTTCTGTAGGCTAACGTCATGCTTCTGTAGGCTAACATGTTCTGTAGGCTAACATGCTTCTGTAGGCTAACATGTTCTGTAGGCTAACATTATGTGACATCATGTTTCTGTAGTCTAGCATCGTGTTTCTAATGTCATGTTTCTGTAGGCTAACGTCATGTTTCTGTAGGCTAACATCATGTTTCTGTAGACTAACATCATGTTTCTGTAGGCTAACGTCATGTTTCTGTAGGCTAACGTCATGTTTCTGTAGGCTAACGTCATGTTTCTGTAGGCTAACGTCATGTTTCTGTAGTCTAACATCATGTTTCTGTAGTCTAACATCATGTTTCTGTAGTCTAACATCATGTTTCTGTCGTCTAACATCATGTTTCTGTAGGCTAACATCATGTTTCTGTAGTCTAACATCATGTTTCTGTAGGCTAACACCATGTTTCTGTAGGCTAACATCATGTTTCTGTAGTCTAACATCATGTTTCTGTAGTCTAACGTCATGTTTCTGTCGTCTAACATCATGTTTCTGTCGTCTAACATCATGTTTCTGTAGGCTAACATCATGTTTCTGTAGGCTAACACCATGTTTCTGTAGGCTAACACCATGTTTCTGTAGTCTAACACCATGTTTCTGTAGGCTAACATCATGTTTCTGTAGTCTAACACCATGTTTCTGTAGTCTAACATCATGTTTCTGTAGGCTAACATCATGTTTCTGTAGGCTAACACCATGTTTCAGTAGTCTAACACCATGTTTCAGTAGTCTAACACCATGTTTCTGTAGTCTAACATCATGTTTCTGTCGTCTAACATCATGTTTCTGTAGGCTAACATCATGTTTCTGTAGGCTAACACCATGTTTCTGTAGTCTAACATCATGTTTCTGTAGTCTAACGTCATGTTTCTGTAGGCTAACGTCATGTTTCTGTAGGCTAACATCATGTTTCTGTAGGCTAACGTCATGTTTCTGTAGGCTAACGTCATGTTTCTGTAGGCTAACATCATGTTTCTGTAGGCTAACATCGTGTTTCTGTAGGCTAACACCATGTCTTGTTGTACGGGTGATGAGTAGACAATTCACTTAATCTCTTTATGGTCTTCTTTTGTATTCCTTTTGTCCCTAGCATGCCGTGGGACTGTTCACCTTCCAATTACCGTCTCTGTCTTACGTATGTGTGTATGTATGTGTGTGTATGTATGTGTGTGTGTGTGTGTGTGTGTGTGTGTGTGTGTGTGTGTGTGTGTGTGTGTGTGTGTGTGTGTGTGTGTGTGTGTGTGTGTGTGTGTGTGTGTGTGTGTGTGTGCTTCACAGACCCTCTCTGTTTGTTTGTTGTGTACAACTGCTCTTATGTGCCTTGTTCTATGACAAAGTATTTTATGCTATTCTGTCTGCATTTGTGTGGATTATAACTTCTATTCATGTGTATGCTTCTGTGTGTGTGTGTGTGTGTGTGTGTGTGTGTGTGTGTGTGTGTGTGTGGGTGTGTGTGTGTGTGTGTGTGTGTGTGTGTGTGTGTGTGTGTGTGTGTGTGTGTGTGTGTGTGTGTGTGTGTGTGTGTGTGTATTCAGTATGTGTTCTGCCAGTATGTGTATGTCTCGATGTATAAGTGTGATGTTTACCCCTCTGCACTCCTCCTTCCCTCCATCCATCCCTCCATTCCTCTGACTGGGGTGGGGTGTGTTTGCAGGTAACTGGCTTAAGCGGTCATCTCTTTCTGGGCTGACCGACGGGGTCGAGGACTTGTTGGACATCAGCTCTGTGGACCGACTCTCCTTCATCCGCCAGAGCTCCAAGGTCAGGGGTCACCTACTGACCACAAGGGGTCGTGTCTCTCACAACTGTCTACTTCAGTGCTCTCCAACCCTGTTCCTGGAGAACTAGCATCCTGTAGGTTTTCGCTCCAACCCCAGTTGTAACTAACCTGATTCAGCTTATCAACCAGCTAATTATTAGAATCAGGTGTGCTAGATTAGGGTTGGAGAGAACCTATAGGACCGTAGCTCTCCGGGAACAGGGTTGCAGAGCCCTGGTCTTACTGCCATGGGCTGATGTATAACCTTTTCTCACGACTGAGCTGAGCACACCATGTCCTCTTGTATTGTTACCTGGGCATTTTGATCATTTCTAAGGGATAGACAACCAAATCTATTTAAATGTCTAGTTAGATGGCAGCTTTGTGTTTCTTTTGTTTACAACTTGTTATTTCTGTTTATATATTTATTTATCTTTTTAATGCTACATATTTGTTGTTCTACTGCCGGTGGTGTGGACAGTCTTTTCTCTCTCCACCGCCCCTGCCTGCAGGTGAAGTTCACCAGCAACGTGAAGCTGTCAGAGGGCGGCGGGGGAGCAGGGGGCGTGGAGTACGGCCGGGACGAGGAGGAGAATTTCTTCAAGCGGCTCGGTAAATGGCGGTCTGGCAGGCGGAACCCATCCAAGCTTCACCACACAGAAGAGAAAGATGGTAGACCCCCCGGGGTGTCCCCTATCACCCCCCGCCCGCTCGCCCCCTCACCCCGTCCGCTCGCCCCCTCACCCTGCCCGCTCGCCCCCTCACCCCGCCCGCTCGCCCCCTCACCCCGTCCGCCTCTCTGTGTGTATGTGCCTGACTGTCCTGTTCCGTCCGTAGTCTGTCCGTTGGCCTGTCCTGTGCGTCCAGTGCTCTGTACACTCTCTGCCGCCATCTTTCATGCTAGTGGTGTTTCTATGTATTTGCCGGCCACTGCCTGTGCAAGCCCTTGCCCTATACATGATGCCCTAGACTCATACATGATGCCCTAGACTCATACATGATGCCCTTGACTCATACATGATGCCCTAGACTCATACATGATACCGTAGACTAATACATGATGCCCTAGACTCATACATGATTCCCTAGACTCATACATGATAGCCTAGACAAAAACATGATGTCCTATACTCATACATGATGCCCTAGACTAATACATGATGCCCTAGACTCATACATGATAACCTAGACTCATACATGATGCCCTAGACTGATACATGATGCCCTAGGCTCATACATGATGCCCTAGACTCATACACAATGCCCTAGACTCATACATGATTCCCTAGACTCATACATGATACCCTAGACTCATACATGATGCCCTAGACTCATACATGATACCCTAGACTCATACATGATACCCTAGACTCATACATGATTCCCTAGACTCATACATGATGCCCTAGACTCATACATGATACCCTAGACTGATACATGATGCCCTAGACTGATACATGATGCCCTAGGCTCATACATGATGCCCTAGACTGATACATGATGCCCTAGACTCATACATGATGCCCTAGACTCATACATGATTCCCTAGACTGATACATGATACCCTGGACTCATACATGATAGCCTAGACTAAAACATGATGCCCTAGACTCATACATGATGCCCTAAACTCATACATGATACCCTAGACTGATACTACATGATGCCCTAGTCTCATACATGATGCCCTAGACTCATACATGATAGCCTAGACTCATACATGATACCCTAGACTCATACATGATGCCCTAGACTGATACATGATACCCTAGACTGATACATGATACCCTAGACTCATACATGATACCCTAGACTGATACATGATACCCTAGACTCATACATGATGCCCTAGACTCATACATGATAGCCTAGACTAAAACAAGATGCCTTAGACTCATACATGATGCCCTAAACTCATACATGATACCCTAGACTGATACTACATGATGCCCTAGACTCATACATGATGCCCTAGACTCATACATGATGCCCTAGACTCATACATGATAGCATAGACTGATACATGATAGCATAGACTCATACATGATGCCCTAGACTCATACATGATGCCTTAGACTCATACATGATGCCCTAGACTCATACATGATGCCCTAGACTCATACATGATAGCCTAGACTAATACATGATGCCCTAGACTCATACATGATACCATAGACTCATACATGATGACCTAGACTCATACATGATGCCCTAGACTCATACATGATGCCCTAGACTCATACATGATAGCATAGACTGATACATGATAGCATAGACTCATACATGATGACCTAGACTCATACATGATGCCCTAGACTCATCCATGATACCCTAGACTGATACATGATACCCTAGACTCATCCATGATACCCTAGACTGATACATGATACCCTAGACTCATACATGATGCCCTAGACTCATACATGATGCCCTAGACTCATACATGATGCCCTAGACTCATACATGATAGCATAGACTGATACATGATAGCATAGACTCATACATGATGCCCTAGACTCATACATGATGCCTTAGACTCATCCATGATACCCTAGACTGATACATGATACCCTAGACTCATCCATGATACCCTAGACTGATACATGATACCCTAGACTCATACATGATGCCCTAGACTCATACATGATGCCCTAGACTCATACATGATGCCCTAGACTCATACATGATAGCCTAGACTAAAACATGATGCCCTAGACTCATACATGATACCCTAGACTCATACATGATACCCTAGACTCATACATGATACCCTAGACTCATACATGATACCCTAGACTCATACATGATGCCCTAGACTCATACATGATACCCTAGACTCATACATGATGCCCTAGACTCATACATGATGCCCTAGACTCATACATGATAGCCTAGACTAAAACATGATGCCCTAGACTCATACATGATACCCTAGACTCATACATGATATCCTAGACTCATACATGATGCCCTAGACTCATACATGATACCCTAGACTCATACATGATACCCTAGACTGATACATGATACCCTAGACTCATACATGATGCCCTAGACTCATACATGATGCCCTAGACTCATACATGATGCCCTAGACTCATACATGATGCCCTAGACTCATACATGATACCCTAGACTCATACATGATACCCTAGACTCATACATGATGCCCTAGACTCATACATGATGCCCTAGACTCATACATGATGCCCTAGACTCATACATGATAGCCTAGACTAAAACATGATGCCCTAGACTCATACATGATACCCTAGACTCATACATGATATCCTAGACTCATACATGATGCCCTAGACTCATACATGATAACCTAGACTCATACATGATACCCTAATGTGGGGACATCTCCAGAAGTTATAGTAACCATCAGCTTTTTAAGCAAATGACCATCTTTTAGCTCACTGGACAGTCCCTTGTCACCTCTGCCCAGTGCCCACACCGACAGGCCCTTATTATACCCCATTGGGGTTTTTTTGTCCCCGGGGTCTGTTCCATCCCTGTTTAATGGCAGCCATGTTGAACTCTTCTCCTGGCCAGAGGAGGCTCCATGGTCCTTCTGCTAGCACGGCACAATCTAGCCATATACAGACACCTCCATGTCCTCCAATGTCCCCATGGATATGAGAGACAGGTAAAGGGACCAGGAGAAGGAGGGAGAGAGGGACAAGACAGGTAGAGTAACCGGGAAAAGGAGGGAGAGAGGGACAAGACAGGTAGAGGGACCGGGAGAAGGAGGGAGAGAGGGACAAGACAGGTAGAGTAACCTGGAAAAGGAGGGAGAGAGGGACAAGACAGGTAGAGGGACAGAGAGAAGGAGGGAGAGAGGGACAAGACAGGTAGAGGGACCGGGAGAAGGAGGGAGAGAGGGACAAGACAGGTAGAGGGAGAAGGAGGGAGAGAGGGACAAGACAGGTAGAGGGACAGGGAGAAGGAGGGAGAGAGGGACAAGACAGGGAAGAGGAGAGGGGGATAGACGAGGGGTAGAGAGTGGGACTTTAAACACAACATGTGGGGCACATGGTGCTGTAACTGTCTTGTCTTCGTTGAACCACTTATCCCATTATGGATAGAAACCCACAAAATCAAGAAATATTACCATGAAGAGTTACAACAAAGTCATCATATTTGTTGAATGTTGCACATTTCCTAGCTTAATGACCGTGTGTCCATCTTTCTCTCCAGCTTCATTTGTTAAGTGGCTCGATGGTGCTTTTCATTCAATGGATTCAGACATGACCTAATCATGCTATGTTCTATGGGCAGTCTGTTCTCTCGTTCTTTTGTGTGATCATGTTGCTATATGGGTGTGTCATTCATGCCAGCACTCGCAAAGATAATGCCCAGAGCCCTGAGTTTTTCCTGGTTAGATCAGATGGTCAGAAAAACCTCCAGGCTCTAGTTATGCTGTAGAATAGAGGTCCAGGCCCCAGATGGCCCTAGTCTGCCCTACTCACCTCTTTTTTTCTGTTACTGCTGTTTCTCTCTCTGTCTCTCTGTTCTCCCCCATCACTTCCTCCCTCCCCCTTCCTCTTGCTCTCTCTCTCTTCTCCTCCTATCCCTCCCCTCCCCTCCTCCTTCCCCTTTTCCTCCGCTCTCTCTCTATCTATTGCTGTTCTCCCCCTATCCCTCCCTCCCCTCCTCTCTTTCTCTTTCTCTCCTCTACCCTTCCCCATCCTTCCCATACCTCATCTCCCCTCCCCCCCTCTCTCTCCCGCTCCCTTCCTCCTCCACCAGGGCCCCAGGGGTTCCAGGAGCGCCTGGCAGCAAGCCAGGAGGCCATGAAGAACAAGAACGTGGTGAACCTGGCCGCCATCCGCCAGGGCATGAAACGCTTCCAGTTCCTGTTGAACTGCTGCGAGCCAGGCACCATCCCTGACGCATCCATCCTGGCCGCTGCGCTCGACCTGGTCAGTTACACTGTAGTCTCAGGCTGGAGTTAAATCAAACCGGTCATGTTACACATTGTCTTTGTTTAATTCAGTGTTTTTCAATCCTGTCCTCTGGATTCCCCAGCCTTTCCACATATTTCATCTGTTCCAATACTAGCACATCTTATTCAATGAATCAGTGATCAATCAACTGCTGTATACTCCTGTGAGGGGAGTCTACCAGGTAGTAATACGCATTTTTTACTAGACTCGACCATTCTGGAATGTTATTTGACAGAGGGAAATATTTGTAAATATTGCAATATGGGATTGATTGAAATAAGATTTCAGGGATCTGACAGGACATTATTGTACTTCCTGGTGTCTGACAGGAAGCTCCCGTGGTTGCCAGAGCCTCCCTGTTCCTGGAGTGCGCCCGCTTTGTCCATCGTTGTAACCGTGGCAACTGGCCCGAGTGGATGAAGGGTCACCACGTGAACATCACCAAGCGGGGTCTGTCTCGGGGACGCTCGCCCGTGGTGGGAAACAAGAGGAACCAGAAGCTCCAGTGGAATGCAGCCAAGCACTTCTGTCAATGGGGAGATGTGAGTGACTTTCTGATGGGATGACCAACTATCAAATGATTCTACTGACCGAGATTGTGTATGAAGATAGGCACTAATAGTGTGTGTGTGTGTGTGTGTGTGTGTGTGTGTGTGTGTGTGTGTGTGTGTGCGTGCGTGCGTGCGTACGTGCGTGTGTGTCTCTGGCCTTCCTCTCCCAGGCCATTGGTACGCGTCTCAGTGAGCTGTGCCACTCAGACAGCGAGAGTCCTGCCAACATCCTGGGTTTCATCTACGACGAGGAGACCAAGCGAAGATTGAGAAAGGAGGACGAGGAGGAGGACTACTTAGACGACAGTAAGCCATAGAAAAGGAAAAGTCACTTTGAAGGGAAATATGGTTCACAGAAGAATCGTGTTAATTTGTATTTTGAGTGAACTATCCCTTTAAAATTAGCATAATAAGCAAATCCATTCAATCCACCACATCTGCCGTGAAAGGTGACAGAGCTAGAGTGTTGTTTGTCAGACCATGAGGCATCCCGAAAATTGGTCTTCTCGCAAAATCGTCTATAGCGTCTGAACGGTTTGGAAAGACAAGACTCTCACGAACAAGATGGTGTTCTCAGTTTTGCTCTATGACCCCCACAAGCTTCTTTGGACTCGTCTGAAGTCGGTATAGCCGATCTGCCGACTTCTGTCTGTAGCGTCCGAACAGTTTGGTCTACACACTATGACCCCTCTGTGGAAATAATACGTACATGGCGGTTGTTTTGCTCTAGGGCGCCACTGCCCTCACAAGACTTGTCTGAGGGTCCCCTGGTACCAGTTGAAAATATGAATGGAGGTATACTGTATATGGAGACTGTTTAGTGCCAAAACAATGTTCAGATATAGGACAGACACTTTAGAACCAGCTTCCTTTTGATTTTTGGGGGGGACTATCTGTTGTTCCATGTAGTGAATCTGTTATTCAATGCATTTGTATGGGCTAGTAGCAGTAAGGCCAAGTAAAAACGTTCATCAAATAATTGTTTTATATATTTTTTTATATTTCAAGAGGTCTTAGATCCTTGGTATGACCTAAAAACAATTCCATATAGCTTAGTAGAACCCCCCCTCTTCGACTCTTATAGGTTAAGCCAATTTTGACCCCAAATATCCGTCCCCAGATACAGTCAACCCAACAAAATGCGGCTGTCCTTTCGCTCTCAAGATGGCCGCCTGCCAGTTACTGCTGGAGATCACCACGTTCCTCAGAGAGACATTCCCCTGCCTCCCCCGGCCACGCACAGAGCCCCAAGTGGTCAGTAGGAGAACTTCACTTACTTGACACTTACTACTCTAATGCAATCATATCCCTATAAATCAATTTGTGTGTGTGTGTGTGTGTGTGTGTGTGTGTGTGTGTGTGTGTGTGTGTGTGTGTGTGTGTGTGTGTGTGTGTGTGTGTGTGTGTGTGTGTGTGTGTGTGTGTTCGCGCATATTTGTGTGTCTGTCTGTTCGTATATGTCTGTCCATGTGTGTGTGTGTGTGTCTGTCCGTGTGTGTATGTCTGCGTTGTGTGTGTTTGTAGGATTTGGAGAGCTGTCGATTGAGGCTGGACCCTGAGCTGAGTCACCACCGTTATGAGAGGAAGATCAGCTTTGCCGGTATCCTAGACGACGAGGACGGCCACGACTCTCTGAACAGCAGCAGCCACACACTCAAGTCTGACACGGCCTGCGACGACAAGAAGGCCCAGGAGCCTCTGGGTAATTGAGTTCTGCTAAATTGGCCGTGTCATAAGGGTCCCTGTCAGATGAAAATCTCTAAAACAGAAACTTTTCAGGAAACTGAAAAAACAACCATATTTTCTCATTAAGAAACATTTAATTATAAAACTTCAAAAGCTATAAAGTTTTTGGTTATAGTAAAAAAACATGTTGGGTGTGGGGTATTTTTTTGGGGGAAACAGGTAACTTCCTGCAAAAAAAATGTGTTTTATAATGCTATTCTACATATTTTGTCATGAGGTTATGAGAAATAGTTTCTATCTGTTAGCAAATTTCCTGCAAATCTGCACATTTTGTTATCATATGCTATCTAGGGGGCCCACAACCTCCCCCAAACATGGGTTGTGTGCCCCATGGAGGTTGGTGGCCCCAGGGCACATGCCCTACGTGTCCGTTTGGTAATCCGGCCCTGTGTGTGTGTGTGCCTTGTATAAAGTGTTACCAAGATGTTTTAAACCCAGTGTATGGGAAGTATGGGACTTCATAAACCCAGTGTATGGGAAGTATGGGACTTCATAAACCCAGTGTATGGGAAGTATGGGACTTCATAAACCCAGTGTATGGGAAGTATGGGACTTCATAAACCCAGTGTATGGGAAGTATGGGACTTCATAAACCCAGTGTATGGGAAGTATGGGACTTCATAAACCCAGTGTATGGGAAGTATGGGACTTCATAAACCCAGTGTATGGGAAGTATGGGACTTCATAAACCCAGTGTATGGGAAGTATGGGACTTCATAAACCCAGTGTATGGGAAGTATGGGACTTCATAAACCCAGTGTATGGGAAGTATGGGACTTCATAAACCCAGTGTATGGGAAGTATGGGACTTCATAAACCCAGTGAGATTGCGGACTAACCTTTTGAATTCTGCCCGTCCAGCTCCCATCAGGAAGAGTCGTGCCGGGGGCTCTCGCCTGCTGCAGATCAAGGGGGCCAGGAGTTTCAGGGTGAAGAAGGGGGGCTCTCTGTCCTCCATCCGCCGGGCCGGCAGCCTGAAGAGCACCAAGATGTCCCGCCAAGACTCAGAGTCAGAGAACGAGGAGGGACTGCTGTCCCAGAGCAGGGACACTGTCACTGATATAGGTAACAACACAGTAACCACTAATCTCAGATTCCCAACCCCATATCCTAACCTTGACCATTAGGTGGGTGAATAAGATCTGATCTGGTGACAACTTCTACTGCCTATTCTAATCACAGATGTAGGCCCCCTAAACCCGATATAGTGCACTACTTTTAGCCAGGGCCCTATGGAGCCCTATTTGCCTACTACTCAGTCATAGTAGTCACCTGTCATTCAACAACTCTGTATCAAAATGTGATGTATAGCATTCATTGTCATCTGTCCCCTTTGGGTAGTTAACTCAATGACGAACTATGTTTGTTCGATGGGAGATGCAAAATATCGGATTTCCACGAGGAGAGTCAGTGAAGTAAACTGACACATTATTGTTGTGTGTTGTGACATCACAGGAAGTCCATGGAGCACCAGTGAACCCAGTATTGAGCCAGAGGGTTCAGGAGGCACCGGCGGAGGAGAGGACAACTACCACCGTAACATGTCCTGGCTGCATGTAGGTGCTGTGTGTGTGTATGCCTACTTTTACGTGCGTACCTACATGCGTGCATTCAATTTAGCATACTTGTTTGTGACCTGTACAGCGCATTCACCTGACCACACATGCTATAAAGCTAGCACATTGCCCTCATCAAGCCCATTCACCTGACCACACATGCTATAAAGCTAGCACATTGCCCTCATCAACCCCATTCACCTGACCACACATGCTATAAAGCTAGCACATTGCCCTCATCAACCCCATTCACCTGACCACACATGCTATAAAGCTAGCACATTGCCCTCATCAAGCCCATTCACCTGACCACACATGCTATAAAGCTAGCACATTGCCCTCATCAAGCCCATTCACCTGACCACACATGCTATAAAGCTAGCACATTGCCCTCATCAACCCCATTCACCTGACCACACATGCTATAAAGCTAGCACATTGCCCTCATCAACCCCATTCACCTGACCACACATGCTATAAAGCTAGCACATTGCCCTCATCAACCCCATTCACCTGACCACACATGCTATAAAGCTAGCACATTGCCCTCATCAACCCCATTCACCTGACCACACATGCTATAAAGCTAGCACATTGCCCTCATCAACCCCATTCACCTGACCACACATGCTATAAAGCTAGCACATTGCCCTCATCAAACCCATTCACCTGACCACACATGCTATAAAGCTAGCACATTGCCCTCATCAACCCCATTCACCTGACCACACATGCTATAAAGCTAGCACATTGCCCTCATCAACCCCATTCACCTGACCACACATGCTATAAAGCTAGCACATTGCCCTCATCAAACCCATTCACCTGACCACACATGCTATAAAGCTAGCACATTGCCCTC
>NW_024059619.1:0-12500 GCF_016432855.1 Salvelinus namaycush | reverse complement strand
TCTGTCCATTTCCAGCGGGCAAAAGTTTGGCACATGGGGTCTTAATAATGTCATGTTCTCGTTGTAAACTGGTTTTGTGGTTGAGAAGACATCATATAACCAGATTACAACCAACTGGTCTCTGTTACAAGCAGGTAAACACGTATTTTTCATGACGAAATGAATGCGTCATTGGAAAGACGTTATATTTTGATTGTTATCTGGTCAGATAAGTTTAACACAATGTCCATTATACAACCAGTATACAACCGGACCATGCATGACGCCATTAAAAGACGTCATAACGACGTCATTGCAACCAGTTTTGCCTGCTGGGTTGTCTGACTCTCCCCAAACATTAAGAGCTAGGGGGAGGTGCTATACTAGGGGGCCTCGTACGGGCCATTCTGGATACATGCATCTTATACAAGCCACTCCACGTTTTCTGTATGTAATGCTCGATCTTCTTTTGGGAAAGCTGCATGTATTGGTCATTTTGCATGTATATACTATGCATGGCCAATGACGGCCATTTTGTAATTGTTCAAACGTCAACATTTTCACGTCACTCGTCACAAACATCCACTGTGATATCTCTGTCGGTGCCGGTTAGAATGCTTAAATGAGCTTTTGCACTGGATATACTCTCCTGATGGATTTGCATATAGTAAGTTTTACCTACAACTATTTACAATGGTAAATAATTGATACCTGTGCATGGTGTAGTTGATCTAGGGTTGCAAAATGTAGTTCACTTTCCCCAAATCCCCAGGATTCCTGCTTTTTCCTCATGATTCCGGAAATGTACAATTTGGGAAAGTTACAACCCTAATCTATAACCATAATAAACCCTAATAATGTTTCCAGTCTTATCAGGAGAATATAACGGCATGTGTCATCCATATATAACTGTCGGGAAGAGACACTTAGTTTACATTACCAAATGTTCACCAGATGCCAGTATTGTAATTGTACTATATACAGGACCCCCCTGAGAATGAGCCTATCCCACAGTCCCCTTCCCTGAGCCTCTGTGTGTCTCTGTTTGTCCTTTCTCTCCCACACCTCATACACACGGCCAACACACACACACACATCCTCCCCCACGTCCACCCTCCACACACACCCACACCCCTTTCCACATAAACACACACACACCACCTCTACAGAAATCTTTCTCTGCGCGGGCCGTGTCGCGCTCCCACCAGCGTGCCGAGCACATCCTGAAGAACCTGCAGCAGGAGGAGGAGAAGCGGCGTCTTGGGCGTGAGGCCAGCATCATCACAGCCATCCCCGTGGCCCAGGAGGCCTGCTACGAACCCACCTGCAGCCCCCCGCCCGAGCAGGAGGAGGAAGGTGGGTGGGACAACCATGGAGTGCTGGAGGCATCTCTCTTTTTTCATTTTCTAAATATTTGTTATTGATTTGAGGTGTTAATTAAAGTGATACAGCTCCTGTCCCATTCAGGAAACCACTGATTCTGACGAAGTTTGGAGAAGCACTAACTTAACTGAACATCTAACAATAAACCTAGAACCTATGTATTTAGGTTTTCTGCTCTTCAAAAATAACAAAAGCAACAAGCTTATACTGTTGCCCACACCCCAGATAACAGCCCTGTTGCCCACACCCCAGATAACAGCCCTGTTGCCCACACCCCAGATAACAGGCCTGTTTCCCACACCCCAGATAACAGGCCTGTTTCCCACACCCCAGATAACAGGCCTGTTGCCCACACCCCAGATAACAGCCCTGTTGCCCACACCCCAGATAACAGCCCTGTTGCCCATACCCCAGATAACAGCCCTGTTGTCCACACCCCAGATAACAGCCCTGTTGCCCACACCCCAGATAACAGGCCTGTTGCCCACACCCCAGATAACAGCCCTGTTGCCCACACCCCAGATAACAGCCCTGTTGCCCACACCCCAGATAACAGCCCTGTTGCCCACACCCCAGATAACAGCCCTGTAGTCCACACCCCAGATAACAGGCCTGTTGCCCACACCCCAGATAACAGCCCTGTTGCCCACAACCCAGATAACAGCCCTGTTGCCCACACCCCAGATAACAGGCCTGTTGCCCACAACCCAGATAACAGCCCTGTTGCCCACAACCCAGATAACAGCCCTGTTGCCCATACCCCAGATAACAGCCCTGTTGCCCACACCCCAGATAACAGCCCTGTTGCCCACACCCCAGATAACAGCCCTGTTGCCCACACCCCAGATAACAGCCCTGTTGCCCACACCCCAGATAACAGCCCTGTTGCCCACACCCCAGATAACAGCCCTGTTGCCCACACCCCAGATAACAGCTCTGTTGCCCACACCCCAGATAACAGCCCTGTTGCCCACACCCCAGATAACAGCCCTGTTGCCCACACCCCAGATAACAGCCCTGTTGCCCACACCCCAGATAACAGG
Source organism: Salvelinus namaycush (assembly GCF_016432855.1). Lineage (NCBI taxonomy): Eukaryota > Metazoa > Chordata > Actinopteri > Salmoniformes > Salmonidae > Salvelinus > Salvelinus namaycush. Next base: position 10,095 of record NW_024059619.1, on the reverse strand, counting down.
CCTGTTGCCCACACCCCAGATAACAGCCCTGTTGCCCACACCCCAGATAACAGCCCTGTTGCCCATACCCCAGATAACAGGCCTGTTGCCCACACCTCAGATAACAGCCCTGTTGCCCACACCCCAGATAACAGCCCTGTTGCCCACACCCCAGATAACAGCCCTGTTGCCCACACCCCAGATAACAGCCCTGTAGCCCACACCCCAGATAACAGCCCTGTAGTCCACACCCCAGATAACAGGCCTGTTGCCCACACCCCAGATAACAGCCCTGTTGCTCACACCCCAGATAACAGCCCTGTTGCCCACACCCCAGATAACAGCCCTGTTGCCCACACCCCAGATAACAGCCCTGTTGCCCACACCCCAGATAACAGCCCTGTTGCCCACACCCCAGATAACAGCCCATGTAGTCCACACCCCAGATAACAGGCCTGTTGCCCACACCCCAGATAACAGCCCTGTTGCCCACACCCCAGATAACAGCCCTGTTGCTCACACCCCAGATAACAGCCCTGTTGCCCACACCCCAGATAACAGCCCATGGAGTCCACACCCCAGATAACAGCCCTGTTGCCCACACCCCAGATAACAGCCCTGTTGCCCACACCCCAGATAACAGCCCTGTTTCTCACACCCCAGATAACAGGCCTGTTGCCCACACCCCAGATAACAGCCCTGTTTCTCACACCCCAGATAACAGCCCTGTTGCCCACACCCCAGATAACAGCCCATGTAGTCCACACCCCAGATAACAGCCCTGTTGCCCACACCCCAGATAACAGCCCTGTTGCTCACACCCCAGATAACAGACCTGTTGCCCACACCCCAGATAACAGCCCATGTAGTCCACACCCCAGATAACAGCCCTGTTGCCCACACCCCAGATAACAGCCCATGTAGTCCACACCCCAGATAACAGGCCTGTTGCCCACACCCCAGATAACAGCCCTGTTGCCCACACCCCAGATAACAGCCCTGTTGCCCACACCCCAGATAACAGCCCTGTAGCCCACACCCCAGATAACAGCCCTGTTGCCCACACCCCAGATAACAGCCCTGTTGCCCACACCCCAGATAACAGCCCTGTTGCCCACACCCCAGATAACAGCCCTGTAGTCCACACCCCAGATAACAGCCCTGTAGTCCACACCCCAGATAACAGCCCTGTTGCCCACAACCCAGATAACAGCCCTGTTGCCCACACCCCAGATAACAGCCCTGTTGCCCACACCCCAGATAACAGCCCTGTTGCCCACACCCCAGATAACAGCCCTGTTGCCCACACCCCAAATAACAGGCCTGTTGCCCACACCCCAGATAACAGCCCTGTTGCCCACACCCCAGATAACAGCCCTGTTGCTCACACCCCAGATAACAGCCCTGTTGCCCACACCCCAGATAACAGCCCTGTTGCTCACACCCCAGATAACAGGCCTGTTGCCCACACCCCAGATAACAGCCCTGTTGCCCACACCCCAGATAACAGCCCTGTTGCTCACACCCCAGATAACAGGCCTGTTGCCCACACCCCAGATAACAGCCCTGTTGCCCACACCCCAGATAACAGGCCTGTTGCCCACACCCCAGATAACAGCCCTGTTGCCCACACCCCAGATAACAGCCCTGTTGCCCACACCCCAGATAACAGCCCTGTTGCCCACACCCCAGATAACAGCCCTGTTGCCCACACCCCAGATAACAGCCCTGTTGCCCACACCCCAGATAACAGCCCTGTTGCCCACACCCCAGATAACAGCCCTGTTGCCCACACCCCAGATAACAGCCCTGTTGCCCACACCCCAGATAACAGCCCTGTTGCCCACACCCCAGATAACAGCCCTGTTGCCCATACCCCAGATAACAGCCCTGTTGCCCACACCCCAGATAACAGCCCTGTTGCCCACACCCCAGATAACAGCCCTGTTGCTCACACCCCAGATAACAGCCCTGTTGCCCACACCCCAGATAACAGCCCTGTTGCCCACACCCCAGATAACAGCCCTGTTGCCCACACCCCAGATAACAGGCCTGTTGCCCACACCCCAGATAACAGCCCTGTTGCCCACACCCCAGATAACAGGCCTGTTGCCCACACCCCAGATAACAGCCCTGTTGCCCACACCCCAGATAACAGCCCTGTTGCCCACACCCCAGATAACAGCCCTGTTGCCCACACCCCAGATAACAGCCCATGGAGTCCACAACTACAGGTCTTAGTTGTAATACACCTTGAATAATGCAGTCAGCCAGCCACGGGTAGTTTCATGTTGTGACTGACTCTGAACCCTCCCCGCCAGCAGAAGAAGAGGTCAACCTGGCGTCTCGCCGCATGTCCGTCACTCCGTCCTGCACCTCCAGTAACTCTCACAGGAACTACTCTTTCCGCCGCGGCTCCGTGTGGTCAGTCCGCTCTGTGGTCAGCGCCGAGGGTAAGCCTGTGTTACCGTGGCAACCACACACATGCCCACTCACTTGTAGGCGTCATGTTCCAGTATCCATATTAGGATCCCACATAGAGTGCATGGCTAGTACATTGCTTCATTCTAAGTGGCAGGCTAGTATAGATGTCAGAATGGTATTTTGAATGCTGGTCAGATTCAAGTCACATGGCGAGGAATAGGAAATCAAATCCTCACCTGATAATATCTGATAAAAGCACGATGATAAAATCATTCCTTTACACAGAGTTTGTACATATGGTAACCTTTAACTTCCCAACTACAGTAGAACACCTTCCTAACTACAGCAGAACACCTTCCTAACTACAGTACAACACCTTCCTAACTACAGTAGAACACCTTCCTAACTACAGCAGAACACCTTCCTAACTACAGCAGAACACCTTCCTAACTACAGTAGAACACCTTCCTAACTACAGTACAACACCTTCCTAACTACAGTAGAACACCTTCCTAACTACAGCAGAACACCTTCCTAACTACAGCAGAACACCTTCCTAACTACAGTAGAACACCTTCCTAACTACAGTAGAACACCTTCCTAACTACAGTAGAACACCTTCCTAACTACAGCAGAACACCTTCCTAACTACAGCAGAACACCTTCCTAACTACAGTAGAACACCTTCCTAACTACAGTAGAACACCTTCCTAACTACAGCAGAACACCTTCCTAACTACAGTAGAACACCTTCCTAACTACAGTAGAACACCTTCCTAACTACAGGAGAACACCTTCCTAACTACAGTAGAACACCTTCCTAACTACAGCAGAACACCTTCCTAACTACAGCAGAACACCTTCCTAACTACAGCAGAACACCTTCCTTACTACAGCAGAACACCTTCATAACTACAGCAGAACACCTTCCTAACTACAGTAGAACACCTTCCTAACTACAGTAGAACACCTTCCTAACTACAGCAGAACACCTTCCTAACTACAGCAGAACACCTTCCTAACTACAGCAGAACACCTTCCTTACTACAGCAGAACACCTTCATAACTACAGCAGAACACCTTCCTAACTACAGTAGAACACCTTCCTAACTACAGTAGAACACCTTCCTTACTACAGTAGAACACCTTCCTAACTACAGCAGAACACCTTCCTTACTACAGCAGAACACCTTCCTAACTACAGCAGAACACCTTCATAACTACAGTAGAACACCTTCCTAACTACAGCAGAACACCTTCCTAACTACAGTAGAACACCTTCCTAACTACAGTAGAACACCTTCCTAACTACAGTAGAACACCTTCCTAACTACAGTAGAACACCTTCCTAACTACAGTAGAACACCTTCCTAACTACAGTAGAACACCTTCCTTACTACAGCAGAACACCTTCCTAACTACAGTAGAACACCTTCCTAACTACAGTAGAACACCTTCCTAACTACAGTAGAACACCTTCCTAACTACAGCAGAACACCTTCCTTACTACAGCAGAACACCTTCCTAACTACAGTAGAACACCTTCCTAACTACAGTAGAACACCTTCCTAACTACAGCAGAACACCTTCCTAACTACAGTAGAACACCTTCCTAACTACAGTAGAACACCTTCCTAACTACAGCAGAACACATTCCTTACTACAGCAGAACACCTTCCTAACTACAGTAGAACACCTTCCTAACTACAGTAGAACAACTTCCTAACTACAGCAGAACACATTCCTTACTACAGCAGAACACCTTCCTAACTACAGTAGAACACCTTCCTAACTACAGCAGAACACCTTCCTTACTACAGCAGAACACCTTCCTAACTACAGTAGAACACCTTCCTAACTACAGCAGAACACCTTCCTTACTACAGCATAACACCTTCCTAACTACAGTAGAACACCTTCCTAACTACAGAAGAACACCTTCCTAACTACAGTAGAACACCTTCCTTACTACAGCAGAACACCTTCCTTACTACAGCAGAACACCTTCCTAGCTACAGTAGAACACCTTCCTTACTACAGCAGAACACATTCCTTACTACAGTAGAACACCTTCCTAACTACAGCAGAACACCTTCCTTACTACAGCAGAACACCTTCCTAACTACAGTAGAACACCTTCCTAACTACAGTAGAACACCTTCCTAACTACAGTAGAACACCTTCCTAACTACAGCAGAACACCTTCCTAACTACAGTAGAACACCTTCCTTACTACAGTAGAACACCTTCCTAACTACAGTAGAACACCTTCCTAACTACAGCAGAACACCTTCCTAACTACAGCAGAACACCTTCCTAACTACAGTAGAATAAGGTGGTAGTGACTCATGGGTTGTTCTTGTCTACTAGATGAGGAGAACACTACGGAGCACACACCCACTCATCACATGCTGCAGCCCCCCCAGGCCGTCTTCCCAGCATGCATCTGTGCTGCCGTCTTACCCATAGTGCACCTGATGGAGGACGGGGAGGTGCGAGAGGACGGTGTGGCAGGTGGGTGGCGTCGCTCAACACAAACTGTCATGTACTGTACTAGAGAGACAGAGGGAGAGAGGGAGGGAGAGGATGAGAATAGAATACATTCTGTACAGGGTGAGATCAGACACCTGTAGATACATTCCGTAGATACCCATAAGGCCACTCTAGAGTCCACTGTAACACAACACATTGCCTTTCAACACAATACACGCTGTTGAATAAAATAGAAAAGCAATGTTTCGGTCTGTCCTGATAAAACTCATGATCATTTTCTTATGATCCATTTACCATGATCCTGCAGTGAGTGCAGTGGCCCAGCAGATCCTGTGGAACTGTCTGATCGAAGACCCCGCCCTGGTGCTCAGGCACTTCCTGGAGAAGCTCACCGTTAGCAATCGACAGGTAGAGCAGCCGTTGTCCATCAAAATACTCTTTGCAGTCTCATATGATAGGACCAATAGAATCCAGTATGTTGTTCGATCTATGTTGTTATGGACCAAATCTGTTGTTAGTAGACTACCTCCCTGTTTCAAAACGTTTCAAGACATTTTCTCTATACTAAATACAAAAAATGACAGGTGGTTCTTACACAAAAAAAATTATGAGACAGAACTCTAAAAGTTACTTTTCTTTTTTCATGTTTTTTTTTTTCATGCTTTTTACAGCAGGCAGGGGAAAAGTTGTACACAGACGTTTCGGTTTGTATCACCTTCTTCATGTATTGGGTTAAGGTTGTTTAAGGTTGACCGGAATGTTACCTGCTTTTTCCCCCCACTGAACACAACCCCTCATGTTGTTTATGTGTTTTTCTGTTGACTTTGAATTGACACATGTTTCTATGTGTATCAGGATGAGCTGATGTACATGCTGAGGAAGCTGTTGATGAACATCGGTGACCTCCCGGCCCAGACCTCTCACATCCTCTTCAACTACCTGGTGAGACAAGACATCAGTCTATGTATATCAGACAGTATTGATCAATCTGATGACAAGATTAATGAAGATCTCGCTCTTCCCCCTCTACTTCTCTCTCTCTCTCTCTCTCTCTCTCTCTCTCTCTGTCTGTACCCCATTCACCTGTCTGTCTGTCTCTCTCTCTCTCGCTTTCCCTCCCTTCTGCTCTCCCCCTAGGTGGGGCTGATTATGTACTTTGTGCGTACTCCGTGTGAGTGGGGTATGGATGCCATCTCGGCCACGCTGACCTTCCTGTGGGAGGTGGTGGGCTACGTGGAGGGGCTCTTCTTCAAGGACCTCAAACAGACCATGAAGAAGGAGCAGTGTGAGGTCAAGCTGCTGGTCACTGCATCCATGCCAGGTAAAGGCCATTTTAAAGGTTACCAAAAGGTCATCCCTGCCAGGTAAAGGTCACTGGATGCCAATGGGAGCCCAGTCATTTGACTGTGTTCCATACTATAATGTTGACTGTTACATGTGGGTAATATAGTAAATCATGTATGTCCTTGCAGGAACCAAGACCCTGGTAGTGCACGGGCAGAACGAGTGTGACATTCCTACCCAGTTGCCTGTACATGAAGACACTCAGTTTGAAGCCTTGCTCAAGGTAACTTCTCATCATAGAGTTCATCTGCATTCTACAGATCCTGACAGAATCATCTTTCTTAGTGATACACTGAAGTCATCCCCAATCCGTTGTCCTCTCTCTTCCCTGACAGGAGTGTTTGGAGTTCTTCAACATCCCCGAGTCTCGGTCAGCACACTACTTCCTCATGGACAAGCGCTGGAACCTCATTCACTATTCCAAGGTTGGAATTCCCATCCATTTCCAAGCGGTGTTATGAACTGTGAGGTTATGTGTAGATGTCTAGAATGACCATTAGAGTGTCTTCTCCATCAGTGACTACATAATGTGCTTTCTGACTGTCTTCCTCAACTGTAGACCTTTGTGAGGGACATCTATCCGTTCAGGAGGTCTGTGTCTCCCCAGCTCAACCTGGTCCACATGCTGCCAGAGAAAGGACAGGAACTCATTCAGAAACAGGTACAGCAGGTCATTGTGTGTGTTTGTAGTGTGTTATGTTTCAGGTTTAAAACTCACAGTTAAAGCCACACGCTGCAATTTGTGCACTACACCAAAGAGTACACACAGTATAAATGACAAAAAATCTCCCAACTGTGGCTTTAACCGTTTGAGAAGTGTGACCTTCTGTTTGTCTGTCCATATCTTTACTGGTGCCTCTTGTGCGTACTTGTGTCCCCTCCTATCTCTCCCTCCATCCCTCCCCTCTCTCCCTCCCCTCCCCTCCCCTCTCTCCCTCTCCCTCTCCCTCCCCTCTCCCTCCCCCTCCCCTCTCTCCCACTCTCTCCCCCCTCCCCTCTTTCCCTCTCCCTCCCCTCCCCTCTCCCCCTCCCCTCTTTCCCTCTCCCTCCCCTCCCCTCTCTCCCCCTCCCCTCTTTCCCTCTCCCTCCCCCCCCCCTCTCTCCCTCCCCCTCCCCTCTCTCCCTAGGTGTTTTCCCGTAAACTGGAGGAGGTGGGCCGTGTTCTATTCCTCCTCTCCTTGACCCAGAACATGCCGGCCATCCACAAACAGTCCCATGTGTCCATGCTCCAAGAGGACCTGCTCCGCCTGCCCTCCTTCCCCCGCACGGCCATCGACGGAGAGTTCTCTCTCTTCAGCGAGCCACAGGGTAAGACTGGGGTGGACCCTATCTTCAATGGTACCTGAGTGAACAAACAAGACAATAAAGAGAGATGATCAGAGTTGGGGTCAATTCCATTTTAATTCCGGTCAGTTCAGGAAGTACACTGAAATTCCAGTTGCAATTCTCTTCAATGCTTTTCAATGAGGACAACTTGGAATAGGAATTTGGTTTACTTTTTGAATTGACTGGAATTGAAATGGAATTGACCCCAACCCTGGAGATTAGTTGCATTTTAAAATGAAGATGTAATAAGGTAAAGTACTGTAATACATTGTATATCTGGGGTGCATCTTCAAACTAGACAACACAGATCACAAAACAAAAGTCTACCAACACTTGGGAAGTTTGAACGCTAGATGTTTCAAAAAGTCTTCATTGCAAAGGGGCTTCCATAGTGAGTTAGCCCCATATTGTGACATCTTCTCCCCAGGCAAGGAGCTCTTTGGCCTGGACACTCTCCACAAAGTCCTGTGGATCAAACTACTAGAAGAGATGTTTCTGGGCATGCCCAGTGAGTACCCGTGGGGGGACGAGATCATGCTCTTCCTGAACGTGTTCAACGGCGCCCTGCTGCTGCACCCCGAGGACAGCGCCCTCCTCAGGCAGTACACGGCTACTGCCATCAACACGGCCGTCCACTTCAACCACCTGTTCTCCCTGAGTGGATACCAGTGGCTCCTCCCCACCATGTTGCAGGTAGGTAGTACAGTTCTAGGATCAGTTTACAGGTCCAGCAGGTTGTTGTTCTCCATTAGAGGCTGAAAATGTGGAACTGATCTGAGATCAGTTTCATGTTGCTACTTCATCCACCTGCTTAAAGGTTAGAGATCTAGGATAAATGTAGCCTCCCTAAATCCTAACCCCAACCATTACAGGAAGAAGTCACATAACTGGACTTCAATGCAACCTTGGCACCATGCCAACCACTGCGCGAATGTGTCTCGCAATCTGTCGTCATTGTGAGAGGGGCGGCGGGCGGCAGGTAGCCTTGTGGGTAAGAGCGTTGGAACAGTAACCGAAAGGTCGCTGGTTTGCATCCCCGAGCCGGCAAGGTGGAAAATTGTGCCGTTCTGCTCTTGAGCAAGGCAGTTAACCCCCAACAACAACAACTGCTTCCCAGGCGCCGATGACGTGGATTAGGGCGGCCCCCCGCACATCTCTGGTTCAGAGGGGTTGCGTCAAATGCAGAACACACATTGGTTGAATGCATTCAGTTGTACAACTGACTAGGCATCCTCTTTCCCCTCTCTGTGAGTCAGTCTCACTACATAATATAGCGCTGACTAACAGAAACACAGGCCGGGTCAGGTTACAGTTGAGTTGAAGCCTGGGAACAGACGGTTATAGCCACTAGCAACGCAGGGTCAATATGTTGACGATGGAACTCTTCAGTGCTTCATAATGGAAGACTTACACAGAGAGCAGTGCAGGTCAATCCCAAATGCAGCTGGATTTATTTAGTCTTGATCTGGGAAATTGTGCTGCTGACAACTCAATGGGCATTGCTCATTTAAATCACAGGATTTGAAAACATGTATTGCATTGAACCCTATATAATAGCCCATGTTTCTTACTAAGCTTTGATATACTCTACTGTGTAACATTTGATTGAGTACCTCCATTGGCCTCTGAAAGGGCCCACAGAATCCTCCTAACAAGTTGTGTGATTAGAGAAACATTCACATGGTTGCCATGGTGTGATTAGAGAAACATTCACATGGTTGCCATGGTGTGATTAGAGAAACATTCACATGGTTGCCATGGTGTGATTAGAGAAACATTCACATGGTTGCCATGGTGTGAAAGGCAGGACAACAACTATGTTGATGATATTGATATTAAGTGGTTTCACCTTATTTGTGTTTAATCTTGATATTAGTTGTTGTCACCTTATTTGTGTGGGTTTATTTAATTTCTCATAGAAAAACCTAGTGATCCAAATGCCTACTGTTTCCACTATTTGTGTGACTGATGGCCTGCTCTGACTGGAATGAAGGCAGCTCCGTAACCACTGTAGCAGCGTAGCTGGGCGGCGAGGGCTCTACTGTCGGCCGCATTAAGGGCTGCTCTGTGTTGTCTTTGCTGTCCCCCGTTGGAGCGATATTGATGGACACTGTGACATCCTCCAGATTTCCCGTGGGCTCAACTAGGCCGGGTAGTAATCAATCAATCAAATGTATTTATAAAGCCCTTTACATCAGCTGATGTCACAAAGTGCTGTACAGAAACCAGCCTAAAACCCCAAACAGCAAGCAATGCAGGTGTAGAAGCACAGTGGCTTCTACACCTGATTTTAAGGTTTTACTGCTTAACCTACAAAGCATTACATGGGCTTGCTCCTATAGTATTTAGTATTTATAGCAAATTATTTGAGTACTTCAAATAGAAGTAGTTGATTCGGCCACATTATTTGGGCTTGCTCCTATAGGGCTTGCTCCTATAGTATTTAGTATGTATAGCAAATTATTTGAGTACTTCAAATAGAAGTAGTTGATTCGGCCACATTATTTGAAAATACTTAAATACACAGTA
>NW_024059618.1:27500-33539 GCF_016432855.1 Salvelinus namaycush | reverse complement strand
CATCGTTTATTTGTTTTGTTAATTATTCAAGTGTAGTTCGTTTTTTCGTCTTGTTTAAATAAATCATGTCATCACACAACGCTGCATTTTGGTTCAATCCCTGCTCCTCCTCTTCGGATGAAGAGGAGGAGGAAAGCCGTTACACCGACATAGTACAGGAACCATGACGACTGGGGAAGGAACCAAAGGGAGTGACATATAAAGGGCAGGTAATCAAGGAGGTGATGGAGTCCAGGTGAGTGTCAGTATGCGCCTAACGCTGGTGACAAGAACGAACCAATTGGAAAATAATTTTGGTTCCAATCCCTACTTTTTACCCATGTTCACCTGCAAAGAAGCCCTCCATTTGCCAAGTAGCAAGATACTAGCAAATGACTGTTAGCTTGACATTGTGCACATTTAGGTAAATGACAAGCAACTTTGTGACGAGTTATACTGTCAACTTGGCATCGCTGTTTAGATGTTGGTCTCTCTCCAGGCCTGGTGGAGATCCTATTGAAGCACCCTCAGTCTAGATGAAGACACGTGTCCCTATAAAATACACGCGTGTGCCCGAGCACACATACACACTATACCCCCCCCCCCCCCCCCCCCCGCACACACACACGCATATACCAAGTATAACTCACATACCAGTTATACCCATGGCATTTCATGCCTCGACTAGCGGGCCTATATTCTGGAGTGATTCTCATACCAGGGCTTTTCCCCTGCTGTTCAGCTCTGTAGCCTGGCTCTGCCCAACACTGCATTCTCCCGACGGTGGGCACATCCCCATGCCAAAAACCCAAAACCATTTTGTGGGAAATTACATACATAATTTACCCATTCCACCCCACAATGTTAAAGTAATATATTTTTATGTTTGCAAATCTCTCAAATGTTTACCTCATTATTTCATGTTATCCTATCCTTTTTTAATGGCATGCTTGCTGCTGAAAAAGAAAAATGTTAATTGTCTCTCTCTTTCTCTCTCTCTCTACTGTATATAGAGTGCATTTGGAAACTATTCAGAGCCCTTCGCTTTTTCCACATTTTGTTACGTTACAGCCTTGTTCTAAAATGGATTCAATTAAATGTTTTCCTCATCAATCTACACACAATACCCCATAATGGCAAAGCGAAAACAGGTTTTTAGACTTTTTAGCAAATTTATTCAAAATTAAAAACATAAGTATTCAGACCCTTTGCTATGAGACTTGAAATTAAGCTCAAGTGAATCCTGTTTCCATTGATCATCCTTGAGATGTTTCTACAACTTGATTTAAGTCAACCTGTGGTATATTCAATTGATTGGACATTATTTGGAAAGGCACACATGTGTTTATATACAGTAAGGTCCCACAGTTGACAGTGCATGTCAGAGCAAAAACCAAGCCATGAGGTTGAAGGAATTGTGGTTAAGGATACTAAAAAATATCTGCAGCCTTGAAGGTCCCCAAGAACACAGGTGGCCTTCATCATTCTTAAATGGAAGAAGTTTGGAACCACCAATACTCTTCCTAGAGCTGGCTGCCCAGCCAAACTGAGCAATCGGGAGAGAAGGGCTTTGGTCAGGGAGGTGACCAAGGACCCGATGGTCACTCTGACAGAGCTCCAGAGGTCCTCTGTGGAGTTGGGAGAAACTTCCAGAAGGACAACCATCTCTGCAGCACTCCACCAATCAGGCCTTTATTGCCAGACAGAAGCCACTCCTCAGTAAAAGGCACATGACAGCACTCTTGGAGTTTGCCAAAAGGCAACTAAAGGACTCTCAGACCATGAGAAACAAGATTCTCTGGTCTGATGAAACCTTTTTGGCCTGAATGCCAAGCGTCAAATGATGTTGAGGAAACCAGGCACTGCTCATCACTTGCCAATACCATCCCTACTGTGAAGCATGGTGGTGGCAGCATCATGCTGTGGGAATGTTTTTCAGCTGCAGGGACTGGGAGACTAGTCAGGATCGAGGCAAAGATGAACGGAGCCAAGTACAGAGAGATCCTTGATGAAAACCTGCTCCAGAGCGCTCAGGACCTCAGACTTGGCCGAATTCACCTTTCAACAGGACAACGACCTTATGCACACAGCCAAGACAACGCAGGAGTGGCTTCGTGACAAGTTTCGATCGAACATCTCTGAAGAGACCTGAAAATAGCTGTGCAGCGATGCTCCCCATCCAACCTGACAGAGCTTGAGAGGATCTGCAGAGAAGAATGGAAGAAACTCCCCAAATTCAGGTGTGCCAAGCTTGTAGTGTCATACCCAAGAAGAATCGAGGCTGTAATCGCCTTCAAAGGTGCAATAACAAAGTACTGAGTAAAGGGTCTGAATACTTATGTAAATGTGATATTTCAGTTGTTGTTTTTAATACATTTAGTAAAAAAAAAAATTAATGATGGGGTATTGTGTGTAGATTGATGGAAAAAAACAACAACATTTTATACATTTTAGAATAAGGCTGTAAAGTAACAAAACGTGGAAAAAGTCAAAGGGGTCTGAATACTTTCCGAATGCACTGCATACAGCATTGTAGAATAATAGTGTTACCTCTGCTACAGAGGATAGGTTCATTAGAGGTACCAGACTCAGAAATTGCAGCCCAAATAAATGTTTCACAGAGTTCAAGTAACAGATACATCTCAACATCCACTCTTCAGAGGAGACTGCATGAATCAGGCCTTCGTGGTTGAATAGCTGCAAAGAAACCACTACTAAAAGACACCAATAATAAGAAGAGACTTGCTTGGGCCAAGAAACACGAGCAATGGACATCAGACCGGTGGAAATCTGTCCTTTGGTCTGATGTGAGATTTTTGGTTCCAATCGCCGTGCCTTTGTGAGACGCAAAGTAAGTGAACGGCTGATCTCTGCATGTGTAGTTCACATGGTGAAGTATGGAGGAGGAGGTGTGATAGTGTGGGTGTGCTTTGCTGGTGACACTGTCAGTGATTTATTTAGAATTCAAGGCACACTTAACCAGCATGGTTACCACAGCATTCTGCAATGATACGCCATCCCATCTGGTTTGCGCTTAGTGGGACTATCATTTGTTTTTCAACAGGAAAATTACCCAACACACCTTGCTGTGTAAGGGCTATTTGACCAAGAAGGAGAGTGATGGAGTGCTGCATCAGATAACCTGACCTCCACAATCACCCGACCTCGACCCAATTGAGATTGTTTGAGATGAGTTGGACCGCAGAGTGAAGGAAAAGCAGCCAACAAGTGCTCAGCATATGTGGGAACTCATGTTGGAAAAGCATTCCAGGTGAAGCTGGTTGAGAGAATGCCAAGAGTGTGCAAAGCTGTCAACAAAGCAAAGGGTAGCTACTTTGAAGAATCTCAAATACAGTGGCTTGTGAAAGTATTCACCCCCCTTGGCATTTTTCCTACTTTGTTGCTTTTACAACTCTGTCTTAGGTAAGTTAGGATCACCACTTTATTTTAAGAATGTGAAATGTCAGAATAATAGTAGAGAAAATGATTTATCCCAGCTTTTATTTCTTTCATCACATTCCCGGTGGGTCAGAAGTTTACATACACTCAATTAGTATTTGGTAGCATTGTCTTTAAATTGTTTAACTTGGGTCAAACGTTTCGGGTAGACTTCCACAAGCTTCCCACAATAAGTTGGGTGAATTTTGGCCCATTCCTCCTGACAGAGGCCTCCTTGTTCGCAAATGCTTTTTCAGTTCTGCCCACAAATTTTCTATGGGATTGACGTCAGAGCTTTGTGATGGCCATTCCAATACCTTGACTTTGTTATCTTTAAGCCATTTTGCCACAACTTTGGAAGTATGCTTGGGGTCATTGTCCATTTGGAAGACCCATTTGCGACCAAGCTTTAACTTCCTGACTGATGTCTTGAGATGTTGCTTCAATATATCCACATAATTTTCCTACCTTATGATGCCATCTATTTTGTGAAGTGCACCAGTCCCTCCTGCAGCAAAGCACCCCCACAACATGATGCTGCCACCCCCATGCTTCACGGTTGGGATTGTGTTCTTCGGCTTGCAAGCCTCCCCCTTTTTCCTCCAAACATAATGATGGTCATTATGGCTAAACAGTTCTATTTTTGTTTCATCAGACCAGAGGACATTTCTCCAAAAAGTGCCATCTTTGTCCACATGTACAGTTCCAAACCGTAGTCTGGCTTTTTTATGGCAGTTTTGGAGCAGTGGCTTCTTCCTTGCTGAGCGGACTTTCAGGTTATGTCGATATAGGACTCGTTTTATTGTGGATATAGATACTTTTGTACCTGTTTCCTCCAGTATCTTCACAAGTTCCTTTGCTGTTGTTCTGGGATTGATTTGCACTTTTCGCACCAAAGTACGTTCATCTCTAGGAGACAGAACGCATCTCCTTCCTGAGCGGTTTGACGGCTGCCTGGTCCCATGGTGTTGATACTTGCGTACTATTGTTTGTACAGATGAACGTGGTACCTTCAGGCGTTTGGAAATTGCTCCCAAGGATGAACCAGACTTGTGGAAGTCTACAATATTTTTTCTGAGGTCTTGGCTGATTTCTTTTGATTTTCCCAGGATGTCAAGCAAAGAGGCACTGAGTTTGAAGGTAGGTCTTGAAATACTTCCACAAGTACACATCCAATTGACTCAAATTATGTCAATTAGCCTACCAGAAGCTTCTAAAGCCATGACATCATTTTCTGGAATTTTCCAAGCTGTTTAAAGGCACAGTCAATTTAGTGTATGTAAACTTCTGACCCACTGGAATTGTGATACAGTGAATAATAAGTGAAATAATCTGTCTGTAAACAAGTGTTGGAAAAATTACTTGTGTCATGCACAAAGTAGATGTCCTAACCGACTTGCCAAAACTATAGTTTGTTAACAAGATATTTGTGGATTGGTTTGAAAAACGAGTTTTAATGACTCCAACCTAAGTGTATGTAAACTTCCAACTTCAACTGTATCTTCCTCTCTCTTTCTTCCTCTTTCCCTCCACCTCTCATTTAACAGTCGCAGTGCTGAGTGCTGTGAGGGTGGAGAGGAAGAAGAGAGGAGAGTGATCAGGACCCTCACACCACAGCCGCTCAGCCATCCATCCATAAACAGGTTGTGGGCTGCTACTAAGGCTTTATAGTCCTTTTCCAGGCCCAGCCAAGAACTCTGGCAAGGCCTCAACCCCCCTCCCCTCCACCTTCCCCACCCTTCCACAGTACCTTCCCCTCTACACTGCTCTCCCCTACCCCTTTCCCTCAACCCCCCCCCCCCTCCCCTACCGCTCCACCTTCCCCTCCTCTCCCCTCCCCCCTGCCCTCCTCTCCCCTCCACCTTCCCATCTACACTGCCCTCCCCCCTACACTGCCCCCTTCCCCTCCACACTGCCCTCCTCTCCCTACCCCTTCACCCGCCCTCAGTAAATTATTCTGCTTTTCTGTCATTTACAGCAGTAGTTTCTTGGTAAATAAACTTTCGAGGCCATTGCCTTTTAAAAAGTGAGACTCGGTGGAATGGATGCCAGCACCAGAAGAGAAGAGAGGGGAGGAGAGGATGCCAGAAGGAGAGAGAGGAGGAGAGGATGCCAGGAGAGAGAGGAGAGAGGATGCCAAAAGGAGAGAGAGGAGGAGAGGATGCCAGAAGGAGAGAGGAGGAGAGAGGATGCCAAAAGGAGAGAGAGGAGAGAGGATGCCAAAAGGAGAGAGGGGGAGAGAGGATGCCAAAAGGAGAGAGAGGAGAGAGGATGCCAGAAGGAGAGAGGAGGAGAGAGGATGCCAAAAGGAGAGAGAGGAGAGAGGATGCCAGGAGAGAAAGGAGAGAGGATGCCAGAAAGAGAGAGAGGAGGAGAGGATGCCAGAAGGAGAGGAGAGATGATGCCAAAAGGAGAGAGAGGAGAGAGGTGCCAGAAGGAGAGGATGCCAGAAGGAGAGAGAGGAGAGAGGATGCCAGAAGGAGAGAGAGGAGGAGAGGATGCCAGAAGGAGAGAGCAGGAGAGGATGCCAAAAGGAGAGAGAGGAGAGAGGATGCCAGAAAGAGAGAGAGGAGAGAGGATGCCAGAAAGAGAGAGAGGAGGAGAGGATGCCAGAAGTAGAGA
>NW_024059618.1:15000-25000 GCF_016432855.1 Salvelinus namaycush | reverse complement strand
GTAGAACAATGAGCTATTAAGTAATGATCACTATACTATCACTAATATTATAAAGAGACCATTTCTTCTCCCTTAGATAAAGGAAGATACAAGATAAGAGCAACGACTTGTGGAAATCCAGGCTGGCTGTTAGCAGATGTGTTTTGGGGGGGGGGGGGTTAGGCTCCCCAGGGTGTTAACTGACCATCCGTAACCCTGACCCCTGGTTACACACACATACACATGTATACACACACACACACACACAGACCTCAGTTACTGATTCTAGTAACAACTGCATCTATCTAACAGCTCTCTCTCTATTTGTCTTTCTCTCTCTGTAACTCTCTCTATAGCGCTATCTCTATTTCTCTCTATCTCTCTCTGTATATCTCTACCTCCCAATCTCCATTTCTCTCTATCTCTCTCTCTCTCTGTATCTCTGTATCTCTCTCTATAACGCTATCTCTATTTCTCTCTATCTCTCTCTGTATATCTCTCTCAATCGCCATTTCTCTCTATCTCTATAACTCACTCTCTATTTCTCTCTATCTCTATCTATTTTTCTCTCTCTCTCTCTCTGTATCTCTGTATCTCTGTATCTCTGTATCTCTCTCTGTATATCTCTCTCTATAACTTTCTCTCTATCTTTCTCTCTCGGTATCTCTTTCTATAACTCTATCTCTCAATCTCCATTTCTCTCTATCTCTCTCTCTCTGTATCTCTCTCTAACTATCTCTCTATTTCTCTCTATCTCTCTCAGTATATCTCTCTCTATAACTCTCTCTCTAACTCTCTCTATCTCTCTCTGTCTCTCTATCTCTCTCTATATATAACTCTCTCTCTCTCTAACTCTCTCTATCTCTCTCTGTCTCTCTATCTCTCTCTATATATAACTCTCTCTCTCTCTATCTCTCTCTCAGCTCTGTCTAGCTCTGACCCCGGTGCTCCTCACCTCCAGTAACTACCACCTCTATGTATCTCACATCTGAGTGAGTCTCAGACAGCCCATAGAGGTATTATAAGATAGCCAACCTTTCATCATCTGGAGTTATCACCTCCCCTTACACCTCCCCTTACTGACGCAACTGAGCACAATTTGGCCCGGGGGTGGTTTTATTTGGCCCCCCTGTTTAAAAATATTTAAAAATAGTTCCTGTTATTTTTACATAAGACTGTAAAAAACACCAGGAAACACTAGGAAAACTTCCCAAGTAATCCCACGGATAATAGAGAGACGTGATCGTATACAAATGTAACCTACGTTTGAGAAATTATTATATTTTAGTCAATTGTTATATCTGTTTGGGCTTCTTGTGGTCAATTTGCGGTCTACAAATTATTTGTAATTATGTGTCACGCCCTGACCGTAGAGAGCATTTTATGTCTCTATTTTGATTTGGTCAGGGTGTGATTTGGGTGGGCATTCTATGTTCCTTTTTCTATGATTTGTATTTTTGTGTGTTTGGCCGGGTGTGGTTCTCAATCAGAGGCAGCTGTCTATCGTTGTCTCTGATTGAGAACCATACTTAGGTTGCTTTTTCCCACCTGTCTGTGTGGGTGGTTGTCTATGTGTAGTTGTCTATGTGTAGTTGCATGTCAGCACTCGGTTTAAATAGCTTCACGTTCGTTTTGTTTTTTTGTTGGTTTGTTTAGTGTTTATTCGTTTATTAAAGAAGTATGTATTCAAATCACGCTGCGCCTTGGTCTCATCGTTATGACGAACGTGACATTATGTTCCGGCCCCCCGACAATCCTCTCAATCGGTTCGCGGCTGAAAGTAGTTGATGATCCCTGATCTAAGGGAAGGGGAAAGGGGATACCTAGTCTGTTGCACAACTGAACGCATTCAACCGAAATGTGTGTTGCGCATTTAACCCAACCCCTCTGAATCAGAGAGGTGCAGGAGTCATTTAACCCAACCCCTCTGAATCAGAGAGGTGCAGGAGTCATTTAACCCAACCCCTCTGAATCAGAGAGGTGCAGGAGTCATTTAACCCAACCCCTCTGAATCAGAGAGGTGCAGGAGTCATTTAACCCAACCCCTCTGAATCAGAGAGGTGCAGGAGTCATTTAACCCAACCCCTCTGAATCAGAGAGGTGCAGGGGAGCCGCCTTAATGGAGGTCATCGCCGCCCGGGGAGCAGTTGTTGTGGGGGTCATGCATAGTATTTAGGGTACAATGTGTATTATATGTGTTATGTTGTACAGATAGTAAACAGTTGATTATCCTTGACCCCTGACCCCCCTGCCACCCATCCTGAATGTAATATAGCACAGATAGTAAACAGTTGATTATCCTTGACCCCTGACCCCCTGCCACCCCTCCTGAATGTAGTATAGCACAGATAGTAAACAGTTGATTATCCTTGACCCCTGACCCCCCTGCCACCCCTCCAGAATGTAGTATAGCACAGATAGTAAACAGTTGATTACCCCTGACCCCTGACTCTGCTGCCACCCCTCCAGAACGTAGTATAGTACAGAGTAAACCGTTGATTACACCTAACCCCTGACCCCCCTGCCATCCCTCAAGAACGTAGTATGGGTAGGATGAGGAATGTGGCTCTTGTGGTGTGTGCTAGCGTTTGTGTATGTTAGTGGGCATGCGCACGTACGTGTGTGTGCGCATTTGTTTGTGCGTGTATGCATACTCCAAAGAGACAGTGAGGCTGTGTGGTTGTGCAGTTCCAACCCTCCATTAACCTGGAAAGCACCTAGTTACATGGTTCATGGCTGGTCTCAGCTCACTTGAAGGTAACAAAGGGTGTCGGGCGGCGCTCTGGGCGGGGTGGGGGGGGGGGTGCTCCAAGTCTGGGCCATCTGACTCTGATCAGCCAGGCCACTAGGTTGGCTGGCCCGACGCTGGGACTCTGGGATGCTTCTCCTTCATTAGAGAGGACTAAACACACGCACACACAGAGGGAGAGAGACACACACACACACGTATGTATGTATGTATGTATGTATGTATGTATGTATGTATGTATGTATGTATGTATGTATGTATGTATGTATGTATGTATGTATGTATGTATGTATGTATGTATGTATGTATGTATGTATGTATGTATGTATGTATGTACACACACACATTAGAGGACTAAAGATCCCACAGCTCCCTTCATGATTGGGATCCTGTTGCAGTATATGCCTCACCCTCTGCATTGACAGGGCATTCAGAAAGTATTCAGACCCCTTGACTTTTTCCACATTTGTTACCTTACAGCCTTATTCTAAAATAGACAAAAAATAAATAAATTCTCATCAATCTACTGAAATATTACTTTTACATAAGTGTTCAGAACCTTTACTCAGTACTTTGCTGAAGCACCTTTGGCAGCGATTACAGCCTCGAGTCTTCTTGGGCATGACGCTACAAGCTTGGCACAACTGTATTTGGGGAGTTTCTCTCATTCTTCTCTACAGATCAATCAATCAAATGTATTTATAAAGCCCTTTTTACATCAGCCGATGTCATAAAGTGCTATAGAGAAACCCATCCTAAAACCCCGAACAGCAAGCACTACAGATGTAGAAGCACAGTGGCTAGGAAAAACTCCCTACAGTAGAAAGGCAGGAACCTAGGAAGAAACCTAGAGAGGAACCAGGCTCTGAGGGGTGGCCAGTCCTCTTCTGGCTGTGTCGGGTAGAGATTATAACAGAACATGGCCAAGATGTTCAAACGTTCATAGATGACCAGCAGGGTCAAATAATAATAATCAGTGGTTGTAGAGGGTGCAACAGGTCAGCACCTCCGGAGAAAATGTAAGTTGGCTTGTCATAGCCGATCATTCAGAGTTAGAGACAGCAGGTGCGGTAGAGAGAGAGAGTCGAAAACAGCAGGTCCGGGACAAGGTAGCACGTCCGTTGGACAGGTCAAGGTTCCATAACCGCAGGCAGAACAGTTGAAACTGGAGCAGCAGCACGACCAGGTGGACTGGGGACAGCAAGGAGTCATCAGGCCAGGTAGTCCTGAGGCATGGTCCTAGGGCTCAGGTCCTCCGAGAGAAGAGAAAGAAAAAGAGAGAGCGAGAGAAAGAAAGAGAGAAAGAGAGAGAGAGAGAATTAGAGGGAGCATACATAAATTCACACAGGACACTGGATAAGACAGGAGAAATACTCCAGATATAACAGACTGACTCTAGCCCCCGATACATAAACTATTGCAGCATAATTACTGGAGGCTAAGAAAGGAGGGGTTGGGAGACACTGTGGCCCCGTCCGACTATACCCCCAGACAGGGCCAACCAGGCAGGATATAACCCACCCACTTTGCCAAGGCACAGCCCCCACACCACTAGAGGGATATCTTTAACCACCAACTTACTACCCTGAGACAAGGCCGAGTATAGCCCACGAAGATCTCCCCCACGGCACGAACCCGAGGGGGGCGTCAACTCTGACAGGAAGATCACGTCAGTGACTTATCCCACTCAAGTGACGCACCCCTCCTAGGGACGGCATGGAAGAGCACCAGTAAGCCAGTGACTCAGCCCCCGTAATAGGGTTAGAGGCAGAGAATCCCATTGGAGAGAGGGGAACCGGCCAGGCAGAGACAGCAAGGACGGTTCATCGCTCCAGTGCCTTTCCGTTCACCTTCACACCCCTGGGCCAGACTACACTCAATCATAGGACCTACTGAAGAGATGAGTCTTCAGTAAAGACATAAAGGAAGGTCGAGACCCTCTCAAGCTCTGTCAGGTTGGATGGGGAGCGTCGCTGGACAACTATTTCCAGCTCTCTCCAGAGATGTTCAATCGAGTTCAAGTCCGGGCTCTGGCTGGGCCACTCAAGGACATTCAGAGACTTGTTCCGAAGCCATTCTTCCGTTGTCTTGGCTGTATGCTTAGGGTCATTGTCCTGATGGAAGATGAACCGTCGCCCCAGTCTGAGGTCCTGAGCGCTCTGGAGCAGGATCTCTGTGTACTTTGCTACATTCATCTTTCCATCCAACATGACTAGTCTCCCAGTCCCTGCCGCTGAAAAGCATCCCCAGAGCATGATGCTGCCACCACCATGCTTCACAGTGGGGATGGTTCCAGGATTCCTCCAGACATGAGTGATGCTTGGCATTCAGGCCAAAGAGTTCAATCTTGATATCATCAGACCAGAGAATCTTGTTTCTCATGGCCTGAGAATCCTTTAGGGCTGTCGTGTGCCTTTTTCTTCCGTCTGGCCACTCTACCATAAAGGCCTGATTGGTGGAGTGCTGCAGATATGGTTGTCCATCTGGAAGGTTCTCCCATCTCCAAAGAGGATCTGGTTCCTGGTCACCTCTCTGACCAAGGCCCTTCTCCCCCGATTGCTCAGTTTGGCCGAGCGGCCAGCTCTAGGAAGAGTCTTGGTGATTCCAAACTTCTTTCATTTAAGAATGATGGAGGCCACTGTGTTCTTGGGGACCTTCGATGCTGCAAAAAAAATTTGGTACTCTTCCCCAGATCTGTGCCTCGTCACAATCCTGTCTCAGAACTGTATGGACAATTCCTTCGACCTCATGGCTTAGTTTTTGCTCTGACATGCACTGTCAACTGTGGGACCTTATATAGACAGGTGTGTGCCTTTCCAAATCATGTCCAATCAATTGAATTTACCACAAGTGGACGCCAATCAAGTTGTAGAAACATCTCAAGGATGATCAATGGGAACAGGATGCACCTGAGCTCAATTTTGAGTCTCATAGCAAAGGGTCTCAATACTAGTGTAAATAAGGTATTTCTGTTTTTTATTTGTAATAAATTATGGGGTATTGTGTGTGTATATATATATATATATCATCAATTTTAGAATAAAACTAAAGTGTAACAAAATGTGGGAAAAGTCAAGGGGTCTGAATACTTTCCGAATGCACTTTACACTGTAGGTCTTACAACACACTCTCCTATTTCTAAAGACACCCCTCACTTCCTCATCATTCCCCATTATACTCAATACCTCTGTTCTCTAATCCACACTTCCCTACCATATAACCAACATCCCAATACTTCCAAAACTGAAGTTCCCTCACAGGGAAAATAAAGTGAATGTAATCTAATACCATAAATACACTGTCCTTGTACCACACGCCCCCATCCTACTTCCTGTGACATAAGTAGGAGGCTTAGCGCTCTCTGACTCCTCCCGCTGTGTTTTTACTGACACGCCCCCATCCCACTTTCTGTGACATAAGTAGCAGGCTTAGCGCTCTCTGGCTCCTCCCGCTGTGTTTTGACTGACACGCCCCCATTCCACTTTCTGTGACATTTGTATTTTTTTTTTAAATGATTTCACCTTTATTTAACAAGTAGGCAAGTTGAGAACAAGTTCTCATTTACAATTGCGACCTGGCCAAGATAAAGCAAAGCAGTTCGACACATACAACAACACAGAGTTACACATGGAGTAAAACAAACATACAGTCAATAATACAGTAGAAAAATAAGTCTATATACAATGTGAGCAAATGAGGTGAGATATGGGAGGTAAAGGCAAAAAAAGGCCATGGTGGCGAAGTAAATACAATATAGCAAGTAAAACACTGGAATGGTAGATTTGCAGTGGAAGAATGTCCAAACTAGAAATAGAAATAATGGGGTGCAAAGGAGCAAAATAAATAAATAAATACAGTAGGGGAAGAGTAGTTGTTTGGGCTAAATTATAGATGGGCTATGTACAGGTGCAGTAATCTGTGAGCTGCTCTGACAGCTGGTGCTTAAAGCTAGTGAGGGAGATAAGTGTTTCCAGTTTCAGAGATTTTTGTAGTTCGTTCCAGTCATTGGCAGCAGAGAACTGGAAGGAGAGGCGGCCAAAGAAGGAATTGGTTTTGGGGGTGACCAGAGAGATATACCTGCTGGAGCGCGTGCTACAGGTGGATGCTGCTATGGTGACCAGCGAGCTGAGATAAGGGGGGACTTTAACTAGCAGGGTCTTGTAGATGACCTGGAGCCAGTGGGTTTGGCGATGAGTATGAAGCGAGTGCCAGCCAATGAGAGCGTACAGGTCGCAGTGGTGGGTAGTATATGGGGCTTTGGTGACAAAACGGATGGCACTGTGATGGACTGCATCCAATTTATTGAGTAGGGTATTGGAGGCTATTTTGTAAATGACATCGCCGAAGTCGAGGATCGGTAGGATGGTCAGTTTTACGAGGGTATGTTTGGCAGCATGAGTGAAGGATGCTTTGTTGCAAAATAGGAAGCCAATTCTAGATTTAACTTTGGATTGGAGATGTTTGATGTGAGTCTGGAAGGAGAGTTTACAGTCTAACCAGACACCTAGGTATTTGTAGTTGTCCACATATTATAAGTCAGAACCGTCCAGAGTAGTGATGCTAGACGGGCGGGCAGGTGCAGGCAGCGATCGATTGAATAGCATGCATTTAGTTTTACTTGTATTTAAGAGTATTTGGAGGCCACGGAAGGAGAGTTGTATGGCATTGAAGCTCGTCTGGAGGGTTGTTAACACAGTGTCCACAGAAGGGCCTGAAGTATACAGAATGGTGTCATCTGCATAGAGGTGGATCAGAGAATCACCAGCAGCAAGTGCAACACCATTGATGTATACAGAGAAGAGAGTCGGCCTGAGAACTGAACCCTGTGGCACCGCCATAGAGACTGCCAGAGGTCCGGACAACAGGCCCTCCGATTTGACACACTGAACTCTATCAGAGAAGTAGTTGGTGAACCAGGCGAGGCAATCTTTTGAGAAACCGAGGCTATCGAGTCTGCCGATGAAGATGTGGTGATTGACAGAGTCGAAAGCCTTTTCCAAGGTCAATGAATACGGCTGCACAGTATTGTTTCTATCGATGGCGGTTAAGATATCGTTTAGGACCTTGAGGTGGACCCTGGACCCTGAGGTGCACCCATGACCAGCTCTGAAACCAGATTGCATAGCGGAGAAGGTACGGTGGGATTCGAAATGGTCGGTAATCTGTTTGTTGACATGGCTTTTCGAAGACCTTAGAAAGGCAGGGTAGGATAGATATAGGTCTGTAGCAGTTTGGGTCAAGAGTGTCCCCCCCTTTGAAGAGGGGGATGACCGCAGCTGCTTTCCAATCTTTGGGAATCTCAGACGACACGAAAGAGAAGTTGAACAGGCTCGTAATAGGTGTTGCAACAATTTCGGCAGATCATTTTAGAAAGAAAGGGTCCAGATTGTCTAGCCCGGCTGATTTGTAGGGGTCCAGATTTTGCAGCTCTTTCAGAACATCAGCTGACTGGATTTGGGAGAAGGAGAAATGGGGAAGGCTTGGGCGAGTTGCTGAAGAGCAGGCCTAGCACTCTCTGGCTTGACTCCTCCCCCTGTGTTTTGACTGACACACCCTCACCCCACTTCCTGTGACATGAATAGCAGGCCTAGCGCTCTCTCTGGTTTGGCCCCTCCCCCAGCATTTTGACTGACAGTAGTTCAGCTCCACCCACTCACTGTTTCATCTGTCAGAACCAGAGTAAAAACCCTCTAAAGGCGTGTTCACATTGCACCTTAGCCCAGGACTAAGAGCCTCCTTAGCTCTGGGCTAAGGGAGATTTTAGCCCAGGGCTAAGCGAGTGTTCACACTTGCACATTCTAAAGTAAGCTAGCACCAACCTTAGCCCAGGGCTAGTTGGCCCTGGTCCGGATCAGGGTTAGCACCGACCTTTCAGGGCTAGCCCCAGAAACACGGTGCCAAAATAGCCACTGTGAAACGGGGTGAAGAACAATGCATAGAATTTTCACCGTCCAATCACAATGCATATGCTTGAGATGCCTGTGATGCATTCTGCACAAAAACCTGACATAAAAAAAACGAAATACTTTCATGCTATGGCTAACAAAAACAAGGTTCTATTCAGGCCTCCTAACATCCTCGGATTTAGCTAGCCAACTGAAGCAACAAACTGTACATCTGGAAGGGCAGCAAACGCTCTATTGTCATCTGCTTTCATAGATTTTCTATTGACATTTAATTGGATGATTTCGCTTGGATCATAAAAGTTGATGTCTCGTCCGTGCAGCGCATTTGCTGTACAGAGGCGATATCGCATGTCAAAAGTGAAACGGTCGGGCCAGCAGACAGCAAAGTTTATACAAACCATCACAGTTGGAAATAAAATGTTAAGCTAGAAGCAAGAGGAATTAATGTGTTCATATTATTGCTTAACATTGGTGGCGTAGCAGATATAGAATGTTGGTTGCATGTGTATTTGTGCATTAGTGTTAATCCTAAATGTAGGGCTAAAGCTTAGCCCAGGGTTTTTATTTTTTGTTTTTTTATTTAACCTTTATTTAACTAGGCAAGTCAGTTAAGAACAAATTATTATTTACAATGACGGCCTACTCTGGCCAAACCCCGACGATGCTGGGCCAATTGTGCGTCGCCCTCTGGTACTCCCAATCACGGCCGGTTGTGATACAGCCTGGGTTAACAAATGCTTGTGTGAACACAGGATAAGCTAGCTAAGAACAATGCATTGTGAAAAGGCTTTAAGTATGTATTTCTTAGTTGGATAGTTAACGCTACTCTTCACTCACCATGAGTTCATGAGTAACACACACTCACACTCACGACCGAGTCCACCAGACACAACTCTTGTCCCTGATTAGAAAAATCTGGGCCTTCCCCTGGCCTTGCCTCGGGGCAGTATCCATGACAACCCAGCCTCCATTGGATCCCAGAATGGATGGAAGTGTGTCTCTGCTTGGGGGCTGGAAAGTGATCTTTGATGAGAGGCTTCGACAGATGATGTCCAGCCCAGTAGATAATGGCAGTGTGTGTTCATGTGTGTGCTGGTATTCGTCCTTTGTGTGTTCGTGGATAGCCTAGAGCTTTTTCTCTCCCCCTCTCTCTCCCTCCTCTCCCCCTCTCCCTCCCCCCTCGTACCACCTCCCTCCTTCCCCCTCTCCCTCCTATCCCCTCCTACCCCCTCTCCCCATCTCCCTCCTGGAGGAATCCCTGACACAGTGATCAAACAGCAGGCCACAAATCTCTGAGGGGCTGATAGCTGATCCTTCTCTTGTAAAGGAACATGCAGGTCTCCTCTTAAAGCTCCTAATCCTGTTT
>NW_024059618.1:0-10000 GCF_016432855.1 Salvelinus namaycush | reverse complement strand
TGCTACTGCTACTACTACTACTACTGCTACTGCTGCTACTACTACTACTAGGCTTCTACTACTACTACTCCGATACTGCTACTATTATCATTACTACTACTACTACCACTACTACTACTACTACTATTTATACTACTGATACTGTTACTACTACTACTACTACTACTACTGCTACTACTGCTAGGCTACTACTACTACTACTACAACTACTGCTACTTGGCTACTACTACTACTACTACTACTGCTACTGCTACTACTTCTACTACTACTACTACTACTACTGCTACCTGGCTACTACTACTACTGTTACTAATAATGCTACTGCTACTACTACTGTTACTAATAACGCTACTACTACTACTGCTACTAATAATGCTACTACTACTGCTACTTGGCTACTACTACTACTACTACTACTGATATTAATATTAATATTACTACTGCTGCTACTACTACTACTGCTACTACTACCTGGCTACTACTACTACTGTTACTAATAATGCTACTACTACTGCTACTTGGCTACTACTACTACTACTACTACTGTTATTAATATTAATATTACTACTGCTGCTATTGCTACTACTACTACTACTACTACTGCTACCTGGCTACTACTACTACTGTTACTAGTAATGTTACTACTACTACTGCTGCTACTGCTACTACTACTACTACTACTAGGCTACTACTACTGCTACCTGGCTACTACTACTACTGCTGCTACTAATACTACTACTACTACTACTACTAGGCTACTACTTCAACTGCTACTACTGCTATTACCATTACTACTGCTACTTCTATTACTACTACTAGTAAAGTTGACTCTTCTATCACAGACACACACACACACACACACACACACACACACACACACACACACACACACACACACACACACACACACACACACACACACACACACACACACACACACACACAGCTGAGGGGTCCCAGTATATGAGAAGGAGACATCTGGTTCCCAGGGACAGAGAGAGATAGCTTCACGGTGGGGAACCACACAAGTCATGTTTATCTGAACACAAACACAGGCTTAGGGCCAGTAGGAGACAGGGTTAGGACCAGTAGGAGACAGGGTTATGGCCAGTAGGAGACAGGGTTAGGGCCAGTAGGAGACAGGGGTAGGGCCAGTAGGAGACAGGGTTAGGACCAGTAGGAGACAGGGTTAGGACCAGTAGGAGACAGGGTTATGGCCAGTAGGAGACAGGGTTAGGACCAGTAGGAGACAGGGGTAGGGCCAGTAGGAGACAGGGTTAGGACCAGTAGGAGACAGGGTTAGGACCAGTAGGAGACAGGGTTAGGACCAGTAGGAGACAGGGTTAGGACCAGTAGGAGACAGGGTTATGGCCAGTAGGAGACAGGGTTAGGGCCAGTAGGAGACAGGGGTAGGGCCAGTAGGAGACAGGGTTAGGACCAGTAGGAGACAGGGTTAGGACCAGTAGGAGACAGGGGTAGTAGCCATGTCATGTAACAGCCTCCCTCCACTAGCTGCTGTCTGCCGACCGGCCTGCCTGCCACACGGACGCTTCATAAACTGGTTTAGGGTTAAGCACACACACACACACACACACACACACACACACACACACACACACACACACACACACACACACACACACACACACACACACACACACACACACACACACACACACACACACACACACACACACACACACAGACACTCTCTCACTATCTCGCTCTCTCTGTCTCTCTGTCTCTTTCTGTATCTCTGATCCAGTGGGCCTGTGGTGCAGGTGAAACCCAACCTGGCCTGGCCCAGACCAAACCCTGCAGTCCTGCCGGGTCACAAGCGCCAACAGTTTATCACTTCCCTTCTCCTTCTCTCTTCTCTCTTCCCCCCCCCCCCCCCCCTCTCTCATCTTCTCCCTCTTCTTTATCTCTTTCCCTCCAAGGGGTTGGCTTTATTGGCATCCCTCCTGCCTCACTTCGCCCATCCTCTTCCTCTCCTCCCTGCCTCCTCCCCCTCTCTTCACTGATGAATGAATGACATTTTCATGTCAAATGGCCAGTTGGCAACCCATCCCTTACAGGATTAATTGACACATAAACAAACATTACAATGATTTGTTTATGTGCCACACAGTGATAATTCTTCCAGTGTTCTGTGCAGTGCCCACCGCATAAAGAATTAAAAATAAATCAATACATAGTAGTAGATAAGGTTATCCACACATTAATAATAACAGTCTGACAAGGAAAGGATTTTATTTCAGAATGGGATTTGGTCTTTTGACCTTTCCTGTTGTCAACTTTTTTTATCTATCACTTTAAAGTGTGGAATTATCCTCAAACTTTACAAACACGGATATAAGGTAAGGCTGTAATCCATTTAAATATAGCATACTGTACATCCTGTTAAGATAGATATATTTGTGTCGTTAACTAGCATTACACTAAGTTCTTTGGTCAATACAGTAACATTGATGATGTTGTGATATATCCGAGCAGTCTCTTGGCGGATGTTAGAGAGGAACCATTTTGTTTTGGTCTCGCCCTCTTTGCTCAGACGAGCGATTGGTCCTCCCTAACTGGGGCTCTGATTGGATGCTGCCCTGCCCTCTGATTTCCATGTTGTATCATTTGGGTTCGAAAGTTGCTCCGCTCTTAACCTCATGTACCGATGTTAGGGACTTCTGCCATCTTTATGATGTCTCTCATTAAAATTAACTGTCTGGCTGTAAAAAAATGATTTCCTTTTAATGCTGCCTTCTGGATTCTCTTATGCACTTCAGATCTCAGATGAGGAATAACTAATGGAGCCCAACTCCTTCCTCTCTCTCTCTCTCTCTCTCTCTCTCTCTCTCTCTCTCTCTCTCTCTCTCTCTCCCGCCCGCTCTCTCTCTCTCTCTCTCTCTCTCTCTCTCTCTCTCTCTCTCTCTCTTTCCCGCCCGCTCTCTCTCTCTCTCTCTCTCTCTCTCTCTCTCTCTCTCTCTCTCTCTCTCTCTCTCTCTCTCTCTCTCTCTCTCTCTCTCTCTCTTTCTCTCTCTCTCCCTCTCTTTCCCTCTCTTTCCCTCTCTTTCCCTCTCTTTCCCTCTCTTTCCCTCTCTTTCCCTCTCTTTCCCTCTCTCTCTCTCTTTCCCTCACTCTCTCTCTTTCCCTCTCTCTCTCCCTCTCTCTCTCTCGCTCTCTCGCTCTCTCTCTCTTTCCCTCTCTCTCTCTCTCTCTCTCTCTCTCTCTCTTTCCCTCACTCTCTCTCCACCACTCATTTACTGTTTTTTCACGGCTTTTGCATTTTCCCTGCTTTCTGTCAGGGCGCTTTACGCTCTGTCATGCAGGAAGGTGAAAGCAAACAGACTCAGACTCGCTCTATAGTGACCTGTTGACATAGATACCAACAAACAATCACAATCTGACACTAGGCTATTAAAACATTTACGATGGAGCACATTAAGTATTTTCTAATCGTAGATGTACTAAATAACAGATTTATTTGAGGGCTCTGGAAATATTTACATAATAATTCCATAGTATTTATTATTTACAATGACATTTTGTATAGAAGGGGTTTAAAGTGTTAAATGTAATTTGTGGGAGAGACTGCCTCCTTTCCTCTCCTCCCCTCTCATCCCTCCCCTCCTTCCCTCCTCTCCTCTTCTCCTCTCTTCCTCCCCTATCCTCTCCTTCCTCCCCTCCCTTCCCTTCCCTCCTCTCCTCTTCTACTCTCTTCCTCCCCTATCCTCTCCTCCCTCCCCTCCTCTTCTACTCTCTTCCTCCCCTATCCTCTCCTCCCTCCCCTCCTCTCCTCTTCTACTCTCTTCCTCCCCTATCCTCTCCTCCCTTCTCTGCTCTCCTGTCACACAGGGAATACCCAACACAATTTAACAAGGCCAATTTTAAAAGACTCCTTTTAAAGCAGGCCCATCAAACCTCTTGCCTTTTGATCAACTCAATAACCCCTGCCCCTTCCCATCGGCACTTCTTTTAAACCATCATTATTGTATGTGTGCGTGTATGTTGGTCCCTGAGCCCAGGACCCCATTACCTCTGGGGTCTGTTGGGGGACACTGCCCCTGGCCCCTGGTCCCTGGTGCTCTGTTTGGCCCTGCTGCTGCTCTGGTCTATAAAACCACAAAGCCAGGGGTCGTTGTACCGCACTGTACCCCTCTACCCCACTCGTAATTTATGCCTGCCCATACCATAACCCCACCGCCACCATGGGGCACTCTGTTCACAACGTTGACATCAGCAAACCGCTCGCCCACGTGGTGCCATACACGTTGTCTGCCATCTGCCCAGTACAGTTGAAACCGGGATTCAACTGTGAAGAGCACACTTCTCCAGCGTGCCAGTGGCCATCAAAGGTGAGCAATTGCCCACTAAAGTTGGTTACGACGCCGAACTGCAGTCAGGACGAGTACACAGATTTAACTTCCCTGAGATGGTTTCTGACAGTTTGTGCAGAAATTATTCAGTTGTGCAAACCCACAGTTTCATCAGCTGTCCGGGTGGCTGGTTACAGACGAACCCGCATGTGAAAAAAGCCAGATTTGGAGGTCCTGGGGTGGCATGGTTACACGTAGTCTGCATTTGTGAGGCCAGTTGGACCAACTGTAAAACAAAATCTCTAAAATGACGTTGGGGCTTATGGTAGAGAAACTTCCGTTGGACATTCCTGCAGTCAGCATGTCAGTTTCACGCGCTCTCAAAACTTGACACATCTGTGGCATTGTGTTGTGTGACAAAAATAATGAAATATTGATGTAATAAATGTATCACTAGCCACTTTAAACAATGCCACTTTATATAATGTTTACATACCCTACATTACTCATCTCATATGTATATGTATATACTGTACTCTATATCATCTACTGCATCTTGCCTATGCCGTTCGGCCATCACTCATTCATATACCTTTATGTACATATTCTTATTCATTCCTTTACACTTGTGTGTATAAGGTAGTTGTTGTGAAATTGTTAGATTACTTGTTAGATATTACTGCATGGTCGGAACTAGAAGCACAAGCATTTCGCTACACTCGCATTAACATCTGCTAACCATGTGTATGTGACAAACAAAATTTGATTTGATTTGAAATGCACATTTTAGAGTGGTCTTTTATTGTCCCCTGCACAAGGTACACCTGTGTAATGATCATGCTGTTTAATCAGCTTCTTGATATGCCACACCTGTCAAGTGGATGGATTATATTGACGAAGGAGAAATTATCTCGAACAGGGATGTAAACAAATTTGTACACAAAATTTGAGAGAAATAATATTTTTGTGCGTATGGAACATTTCTGGTATCTTTTATTTCAGCTCATGAAACATGGGACCAACACCTTATTTATATTTTTGTTCAGTATAGTTCACTATAAAGGGACTCGGGTGCCATTTGTATGGATCTAGGATCTGTGTCTTTTAAAGGGAGGAGGTTGAGGTCAGGTGGTTGGGCTGGAGAGGGAGAGGCTTATTTACCCCTGAGTGCTAGTCTCCAATCTCTGGGCTAACAGAATCAACAACCTGCCCTTCACCCCCCTCACCTCCCTCACCCCCTCTCCTGGTTGGCCTCATGGTGCAGCTCCTAGGGCCTGTAAAGCTGGGCTAAGGCCCAGTGTCAGGGGGGATCCTTGATGGTAGAGTGTTCACAACTGTCGAAGCAGGGGAGAGGAGGGGAGTGGAGTGGGGAAGTGACAGTGAATGAACTCACACATCTCATCACCTCAGAGTATATCTCATCCGCTTCGGGCGAGGGATGAAGAGAGGGATGAAGAGAGGAGAGAGAGAGGGATGCTTGGAGTGGGATGTTTCAAAGAAGCCCCTGGGCTTTCCTCTGGTTCCTGTCCTTTCTGCCTGTCTGTCGGTCCGTCTGTCTGTCTAGCTGAGTTTACAACGGCAGGATGGATGCTGCTGGCTCCAAGGATCCAAGGACGAGAGGATCCACCAAAGCGCTCAGTGTTCGTCTGCCTCACATTAACACTGGATTCTTCTTGTCTACTCTACAGAAGCCCTGCCTTGCCAAACTGGATATTCTCATTCAGGGAAAACTATGATCATCATAATTAGTATGTTCTATTTCAGCTCCTCATCACATTAATTGTGAAAGGCAAGTCAACACTAGTCTAGTAGCAAGACAGTAGTCACACCAAGACCCCTAAGGCCTGATGCTTCCTATTCCTCCAGGCCCACGGGCCTCCTCTCCTCCTCCTCCTACTCCTCCACCTCTCCACTGGAGACTTGAGGCTTCTGACTCATCCTCCTCATCCTCCTCTCCACTCCAAGTTTCAGGCTTTCTTCTCCTCCAGGGCCATGGCCTCCTCTCTCTGGTCGTCCTCCCCATTATCTCTCTGGTCGTCCTCCCCATTATCTCTATCTGGATGTCCTCCCCATTATCTCTCTGGTCGTCCTCCCCATTATCTCTCTCTGGATGTCCTCCCCGTTATCTCTATCTGGTCGTCCTCCCCATTATCTCTCTCTGGTTGTCCTCCCCATTATCTCTCTGGTCGTCCTCCCCATTATCTCTCTCTGGATGTCCTCCCCGTTATCTCTATCTGGTCATCCTCCCCATTATCTCTCTCTGGTTGTCCTCCCCATTATCTCTCTCTGGTCATCCTCCCCATTATTTCTCTGGTCGTCCTCCCCATTATCTCTCTCTGGTTGTCCTCCCCATTATCTCTCTCTGGTCATCCTCCCCATTATCTCTCTCTGGTCGTCCTCCCCATTATTTCTCTGGTCGTCCTCCCCATTATCTCTCTCTGGTCATCCTCCCCATTATTTCTCTGGTCGTCCTCCCCATTATCTCTCTCTGGTCGTCCTCCCCATTATTTCTCTGGTCGTCCTCCCCATTATCTCTCTCTGGATGTCCTCCCCGTTATCTCTATCTGGTCGTCCTCCCCATTATCTCTCTCTGGTTGTCCTCCCCATTATCTCTCTGGTCGTCCTCCCCATTATCTCTCTCTGGATGTCCTCCCCATTATCTCTATCTGGTCGTCCTCCCCATTATCTCTCTCTGGTTGTCCTCCCCATTATCTCTCTCTGGTCATCCTCCCCATTATTTCTCTGGTCGTCCTCCCCATTATCTCTCTCTGGTCGTCCTCCCCATTATTTCTCTGGTCGTCCTCCCCATTATCTCTCTCTCCCTGGGCCTAGCTGTTTGGTCCTGTATTTTATGGCAGGGTAGAGAAGGGCCATGAGGAAATGAGGTGACCCCAGGGTCAGTAGTGGGGTCAGGGGGCTGAGACCGGATCATGGCCCTGCTGCACTGCCACCTCCACCCGTTACCTCTCTCCATCTTTGTCCATCTCCCTCTCTCTCTTTCTCTCTCTCTCTCTCTCTCTCTCACTCTCCACCTCTCTCTCACTCCACCTCTGTCTCTCTGTGTATGTCTCCCTCACTCCACCTCTCTCACTCTCTGTCTGTCTCCCCCCCCCCCGACCCTGAGCCGAACTAGCCGAGAGAGTCACAGCAGCAATATTTGTTGTCCGTTGCCAAGAGAAAATGGCAACCAGTGGAACACAAACAGCATTGTAAATACAACCTATATTTATCTGTTTATTAATTTTAACATGCACATTGTAACAACACTTTACATAGCCAATAATATAACATTTGAAATGTCTTTTAAAACATTTGTGAGTGTAATATTTACTAATGTTTGCCTTGTTTATTTCCCTTTTTGTTTATTGTCTACTCCATTTGCTTTGGCAATGTAAACATATGTTTCCCATGCCAATAAAGCCCTATGAATTGAATTGAGAGAGAGTGACAGAGAGAGAGCGAGAGAGAGAGAGCGAGAAAGCGAGAGAGCGGCGGCTACTAAAGGACAGGACCCCTTCAAGACTTGACCCTGGGCTCATATGCCTTTAATTAAGCTCCATTTGAATTTGTTTACAAGTCCCACTGGTCTTAAATCTTCCGGGTCTGTGCCCCCACCCTACAGCACCCCAATTCCCCCTTACACCTCTCCAACACCCCCTTCCTCCCTCTCATAGTCCCCCTTCCACCTATTCTTTTCTTTTCTTCTTGTCTTTAATATGGTGTTGGACGTCTCTGTATTACTCTGTTTTAAATGGGACTCAGCCACGGGTTACAAGCTATTGGGGAATTCACCAAATAGGATTTTGGGGACACCCCCTGTAAGATGTGTTGGCGATATAAAAGGTATTTCACTTTACTAAACCTCACTCTCCTCTCCCCCTTCTCCTACCTCCTCTTCCTCCCCTGCCCCGTCCCTCCCCTGTCCTCCCCTCTTCTCCCCCTCATCCCTCTCTCCTCATCCTACTAAACCTCACCCCTTCCCTCCCCGTTAGGACCCGGGGCCCTTTATGGCCCCATCAGGCACCCGCCTGGACGACTAACTGCTGACCGATTGACCTGCCAGTCAGAGCCATATGAGGAGAGAATCTTTCTCTTCTTCTCTCTCCTTGTCCCGTCCCTTTTCTCTTTCCCTCCCAGACTCTTCTGTCTCTTGTCTATTTCTTTCCTGTGTCTTCCAGTTGTCTGTTTGTTCAGGGGAATGTTCAGGGGTGCTTTCCTGTGTCTTCCTGTGTCTGTTTGTTCGTTGAAATGTTCCGGGATGCTTTTTTAAACTTAATGTGCTGATTGGTGATTCTGTTTGCTGCGCCATCCTTTTCAAATCCCTTTAAAGCATCCCAACCTTCTCTTCCCCAAATGCATAACCCTTCCTAACCATCCTCTAACCAATAACCCAGGTTTCATGGCCCTCAACCTACTCCTGTTCTCAGCTCTCATGCCCAAACTCGCCAATGCTCTGCAGCCTCAACCAACCACTTACCATCAGCCATCCCCTTACCATCAGCCATCCCCTTACCATCAGCCATACCCTTACCAGAACCCCTCTATATCCTCTCACCTCCACCAGTTGTATCATGTAAACCATTTACACAGGCATCTTTATTAAAGGTTAGCAGCATGTTTTGTACAACACAACATCCCATCAACTGCTTCTATCATATTAAAACATTTACACGTAACCCAGGAGCTGTTACAATGCTTCCTACTAGTGTGTTAGCAGAGTTCAGCGCTAGCTGCATAAAGCCTGGTCCTGGGGAGTTTGGGAGCTAATTGGAAACTGTCTGGGTTAAGTAAATGTTAGACTTCTGCTCTGGGCTGGAGAGACCTCAGGTTAGGCAGGGAGGAAGAGGGAAGGAGAGGGGGAGGAGGAGGAAACGGGTAATATGATACATTTACACAATGATGATGTCCCTCTAAATTTTATGTACCACATGCCTGTAGTCAACATTAAAAGATGAGAGTTTCTCAAAGAACAGCCTTATCCTCATTGGGATAACATATCCTCATTGGGATAACATATCCTCATTGGGATAACTTATCCTCATTGGGACAACATATCCTCATTGGGATAACATATCCTCATTGGGACAACATATCCTCATTGGGATAACATATCCTCATTGGGATAACATATCCTCATTGGGATAACATATCCTCATTTGAGATTACTTATCCTCGTTGGGATAACATATCCTCATTGGGATAACATATCCTCATTGGGACAACATATCCTCATTGGGATAACTTATCCTCAGTGGGATAACATATCCTCATTTGAGATTACTTATCCTCATTTGAGATTACTTATCCTCATTGGGATAACATATCCTCATTGGGATAACTTATCCTCATTTGAGATTACTTATCCTCATTGGGACAACATATCCTCATTGGGATAACATATTCTC
Source organism: Salvelinus namaycush (assembly GCF_016432855.1). Classification (NCBI taxonomy): domain Eukaryota; kingdom Metazoa; phylum Chordata; class Actinopteri; order Salmoniformes; family Salmonidae; genus Salvelinus; species Salvelinus namaycush. Next base: position 285 of record NW_024059618.1, on the reverse strand, counting down.
ATTGGGACAACATATCCTCATTGGGATAATGTATCCTCATTTGAGATTACTTATCCTCATTTGAGATTACTTATCCTCATTTGAAATTACTTATCCTCATTGGGATAACATATCCTCATTGGGATAACTTATCCTATTTTGAGATTACTTATCATCCTCATTGGGATAACATATCCTCATTTGAGATTACTTATCCTAATTTGGATAACATATCCTCATTGGGACAACATATATCCATTGGGATAACTTTTCCATCATTGAGATTACTTATCCTCATTGGGATAA
>NW_024059617.1:0-33551 GCF_016432855.1 Salvelinus namaycush | reverse complement strand
TTCAAAACGAGTGCACTACGTTACCCATAGAGCCTCTGGTCAAAAACTAGTGCACTACTTACCTATAGGGCTCTGGTCAAAACGAGTGCACTACGTTACCCATAGGGCTCTGGTCAAAACTAGTGCACTACGTTACCTATAGGGCTCTGGTCAAAACGAGTGCACTACGTTACCCATAGGGCTCTGGTCAAAAACTAGTGCACTACGTTACCTATGAGGGCTCTGGTCAAAACAGTGCACTACGTTACCCATAGGGCTCTGGTCAAAACTAGTGGCACTACGTTACCCTAGGGCCTGGTCAAAACTAGTGCACTACGTTACCCATAGGGCTCTGGTCAAAACTAGTGCACTACGTTACCTATAGGGGCTCTGGTCAAAAAACGAGTGCACTACGTTACCCATAGGGCTCTGGTCAAAACTAGTGCACTACGTTACCTATAGGGCTCTGGTCAAAACGAGTGCACTACGTTACCCATAGGGCTCTGGTCAAAACTAGTGCACTACGTTACCTATAGGGCTCTGGTCAAAACTAGTGCACTACGTTACCTATAGGGCTCTGGTCAAAACGAGTGCACTACGTTACCCATAGGGCTCTGGTCAAAACTAGTGCACTACGTTACCCATAGGCTCTGGTCAAAACTAGTGCACTACGTTACCTATAGGGCTCTGGTCAAAACTAGTGCACTACGTTACCCATAGGGCTCTGGTCAAAACTAGTGCACTACGTTACCCTATAGGGCTCTGGTCAAAACGAGTGCACTACGTTACCCATAGGGCTCTGGTCAAAACTAGTGCACTACGTTACCCATAGGTCTCTGGTCAAAACTAGTGCACTACGTTACCCATAGGTCTCTGGTCAAAACTAGTGCACTACGTTACCCATAGGGCTCTGGTCAAAACTAGTGCACTACGTTACCCATAGGGCTCTGGTCAAAACTAGTGCACTACGTTACCCATAGGGCTCTGGTCAAAACTAGTGCACTACGTTACCCATAGGTCTCTGGTCAAAACTAGTGCACTACGTTACCTATAGGGCTCTGGTCAAAACTAGTGCACTACGTTACCCATAGGTCTCTGGTCAAAACTAGTGCACTACGTTACCTATAGGGCTCTGGTCAAAACTAGTGCACTACGTTACCCATAGGTCTCTGGTCAAAACTAGTGCACTACGTTACCTATAGGTCTCTGGTCAAAACTAGTGCACTACGTTACCTATAGGGCTCTGGTCAAAACTAGTGCACTACGTTACCCATAGGTCTCTGGTCAAAACTAGTGCACTACGTTACCTATAGGGCTCTGGTCAAAACTAGTGCACTACGTTACCCATAGGTCTCTGGTCAAAACTAGTGCACTACGTTACCTATAGGTCTCTGGTCAAAACTAGTGCACTACGCTACCCATAGGGCTCTGGTCAAAACTAGTGCACTACGTTACCCATAGGGCTCTGGTCAAAACTAGTGCACTACGTTACCCATAGGGCTCTGGTCAAAACTAGTGCACTACGTTACCCATAGGGCTCTGGTCAAAACTAGTGCACTACGTTACCCATAGGGCTCTGGTCAAAACTAGTGCACTACGTTACCCATAGGTCTCTGGTCAAAACTAGTGCACTACGTTACCCATAGGTCTCTGGTCAAAACTAGTGCACTACGTTACCCATAGGTCTCTGGTCAAAACTAGTGCACTACGTTACCTATAGGGCTCTGGTCAAAACTAGTGCACTACGCTACCCATAGGCCTCTGGTCAAAACTAGTGCACTATGTTACCCATAGGGCTCTGGTCAAAACTAGTGCACTACGTTACCCATAGGGCTCTGGTCAAAACTAGTGCACTACGTTACCCATAGGTCTCTGGTCAAAACTAGTGCACTACATTACCTATAGGGCTCTGGTCAAAACTAGTGCACTACGTTACCCATAGGGCTCTGGTCAAAACTAGTGCACTATGTTACCCATAGGGCTCTGGTCAAAACTAGTGCACTACGTTACCCATAGGTCTCTGGTCAAAACTAGTGCACTACGTTACCCATAGGTCTCTGGTCAAAACTAGTGCACTACGTTACCTATAGGGCTCTGGTCAAAACGAGTGCACTACGTTACCCATAGGGCTCTGGTCAAAACTAGTGCACTACGTTACCTATAGGGCTCTGGTCAAAACGAGTGCACTACGTTACCCATAGGGCTCTGGTCAAAACTAGTGCACTACGTTACCCATAGGGCTCTGGTCAAAACTAGTGCACTACGTTACCCATAGGTCTCTGGTCAAAACGAGTGCACTACGTTACCCATAGGGCTCTGGTCAAAACTAGTGCACTACGTTACCCATAGGTCTCTGGTCAAAACTAGTGCACTACGTTACCTATAGGGCTCTGGTCAAAACTAGTGCACTACGTTACCCATAGGTCTCTGGTCAAAACTAGTGCACTACGTTACCTATAGGGCTCTGGTCAAAACTAGTGCACTACGTTACCCATAGGTCTCTGGTCAAAACTAGTGCACTACGTTACCTATAGGTCTCTGGTCAAAACTAGTGCACTACGTTACCTATAGGGCTCTGGTCAAAACTAGTGCACTACGTTACCCATAGGTCTCTGGTCAAAACTAGTGCACTACGTTACCTATAGGTCTCTGGTCAAAACTAGTGCACTACGCTACCCATAGGGCTCTGGTCAAAACTAGTGCACTACGTTACCCATAGGGCTCTGGTCAAAACTAGTGCACTACGTTACCTATAGGGCTCTGGTCAAAACGAGTGCACTACGTTACCCATAGGGCTCTGGTCAAAACTAGTGCACTACGTTACCTATAGGGCTCTGGTCAAAACGAGTGCACTACGTTACCCATAGGGCTCTGGTCAAAACTAGTGCACTACGTTACCCATAGGGCTCTGGTCAAAACTAGTGCACTACGTTACCCATAGGTCTCTGGTCAAAACGAGTGCACTACGTTACCCATAGGGCTCTGGTCAAAACTAGTGCACTACGTTACCCATAGGTCTCTGGTCAAAACTAGTGCACTACGTTACCCATAGGTCTCTGGTCAAAACTAGTGCACTACGTTACCCATAGGTCTCTGGTCAAAACTAGTGCACTATGTTACCTATAGGGCTCTGGTCAAAACTAGTGCACTACGTTACCCATAGGGCTCTGGTCAAAACTAGTGCACTACGTTACCCATAGGTCTCTGGTCAAAACTAGTGCACTACGTTACCTATAGGGCTCTGGTCAAAACTAGTGCACTACGTTACCCATAGGTCTCTGGTCAAAACTAGTGCACTACGTTACCTATAGGGCTCTGGTCAAAACTAGTGCACTACGTTACCCATAGGTCTCTGGTCAAAACTAGTGCACTACGTTACCTATAGGTCTCTGGTCAAAACTAGTGCACTACGTTACCTATAGGGCTCTGGTCAAAACTAGTGCACTACGTTACCCATAGGTCTCTGGTCAAAACTAGTGCACTACGTTACCTATAGGGCTCTGGTCAAAACTAGTGCACTACGTTACCCATAGGTCTCTGGTCAAAACTAGTGCACTACGTTACCTATAGGTCTCTGGTCAAAACTAGTGCACTACGCTACCCATAGGGCTCTGGTCAAAACTAGTGCACTACGTTACCCATAGGGCTCTGGTCAAAACTAGTGCACTACGTTACCCATAGGGCTCTGGTCAAAACTAGTGCACTACGTTACCCATAGGGCTCTGGTCAAAACTAGTGCACTACGTTACCCATAGGGCTCTGGTCAAAACTAGTGCACTACGTTACCCATAGGTCTCTGGTCAAAACTAGTGCACTACGTTACCCATAGGTCTCTGGTCAAAACTAGTGCACTACGTTACCTATAGGGCTCTGGTCAAAACTAGTGCACTACGCTACCCATAGGCCTCTGGTCAAAACTAGTGCACTATGTTACCCATAGGGCTCTGGTCAAAACTAGTGCACTACGTTACCCATAGGGCTCTGGTCAAAACTAGTGCACTACGTTACCCATAGGTCTCTGGTCAAAACTAGTGCACTACGTTACCTATAGGGCTCTGGTCAAAACTAGTGCACTACGTTACCCATAGGGCTCTGGTCAAAACTAGTGCACTATGTTACCCATAGGGCTCTGGTCAAAACTAGTGCACTACGTTACCCATAGGTCTCTGGTCAAAACTAGTGCACTACGTTACCCATAGGTCTCTGGTCAAAACTAGTGCACTACGTTACCTATAGGTCTCTGGTCAAAACTAGTGCACTACGTTACCCATAGGTCTCTGGTCAAAACTAGTGCACTACGTTACCCATAGGTCTCTGGTCAAAACTAGTGCACTACGTTACCCATAGGGCTCTGGTCAAAACTAGTGCACTACGTTACCTATAGGGCTCTGGTCAAAACTAGTGCACTACGTTACCCATAGGTCTCTGGTCAAAACTAGTGCACTACGTTACCTATAGGTCTCTGGTCAAAACTAGTGCACTACGTTACCTATAGGGCTCTGGTCAAAACTAGTGCACTACGTTACCCATAGGTCTCTGGTCAAAACTAGTGCACTACGTTACCCATAGGGCTCTGGTCAAAACTAGTGCATTACGTTACCCATAGGTCTCTGGTCAAAACTAGTGCACTACGTTACCCATAGGTCTCTGGTCAAAACTAGTGCACTACGTTACCCATAGGTCTCTGGTCAAAACTAGTGCACTACGTTACCCATAGGTCTCTGGTCAAAACTAGTGCACTACGTTACCCATAGGGCTCTGGTCAAAACTAGTGCACTACGTTACCTATAGGGCTCTGGTCAAAACTAGTGCACTACGTTACCCATAGGTCTCTGGTCAAAACTAGTGCACTACGTTACCCATAGGTCTCTGGTCAAAACTAGTGCACTACGTTACCTATAGGTCTCTGGTCAAAACTAGTGCACTACGTTACCCATAGGTCTCTGGTCAAAACTAGTGCACTACGTTACCCATAGGGCTCTGGTCAAAACTAGTGCACTACGTTACCCATAGGGCTCTGGTCAAAACTAGTGCACTACGTTACCCATAGGTCTCTGGTCAAAACTAGTGCACTACGTTACCCATAGGGCTCTGGTCAAAACTAGTGCACTACGTTACACATAGGTCTCTGGTCAAAACTAGTGCACTACGTTACCTATAGGTCTCTGGTCAAAACTAGTGCACTACGTTACCTATAGGGCTCTGGTCAAAACTAGTGCACTACGTTACCCATAGGTCTCTGGTCAAAACTAGTGCACTACGTTACCCATAGGTCTCTGGTCAAAACTAGTGCACTACGTTACCCATAGGTCTCTGGTCAAAACTAGTGCACTATATAGAGAATAGGGTGCCATTTGGGACAGCAACCCTGGTCAACTGAAAGCCAGCAGACTGGTGGGATGCTATAGCTAGCTGTTGATTGTCTTTAGTCACTGCTATTGAAATCCATTAAAAATCCAATCATTTGTTTGCAGGGATAGGGTCACCTTCATCAATCCTGGAAATAATATTAAATGATCTCCTCCTCAGTGACGTCCAGAGCATAGAAACCGAATTATAGACAAGGTCTCCTTCTGTTTCTATAGAGATAGGTGAGTGACTGAGTCCCAAGGTCTCCTTCTGTTTCTATAGAGATAGGGAGTGACTGAGTCCCAAGGTCTCCTTCTGTTTCTATAGAGATAGGTGAGTGACTGAGTTCCAAGGTCTCCTTCTGTTTCTATAGAGATAGGTGAGTGACTGAGTCCCAAGGTCTCCTTCTGTTTCTATAGAGATAGGTGAGTGACTGAGTCCCAAGGTCTCCTTCTGTTTCTATAGAGACAGGTGAGTGACTGAGTCCCAAGGTCTCCTTCTGTTTCTATAGAGATAGGTGAGTGACTGAGTCCCAAGGTCTCCTTCTGTTTCTATAGAGATAGGGAGTGACTGAGTTCCAAGGTCTCCTTCTGTTTCTATAGAGATAGGTGAGTGACTGAGTCCCAAGGTCTCCTTCTGTTTCTATAGAGATAGGGAGTGACTGAGTTCCAAGGTCTCCTTCTGTTTCTATAGAGATAGGTGAGTGACTGAGTCCCAAGGTCTCCTTCTGTTTCTATAGAGATAGGGAGTGACTGAGTTCCAAGGTCTCCTTCTGTTTCTATAGAGATAGGGAGTGACTGAGTTCCAAGGTCTCCTTCTGTTTCTATAGAGATAGGTGAGTGACTGAGTCCCAAGGTCTCCTTCTGTTTCTATAGAGATAGGGAGTGACTGAGTCCCAAGGTCTCCTTCTGTTTCTATAGAGATAGGGAGTGACTGAGTCCCAAGGTCTCCTTCTGTTTCTATAGAGATAGGTGAGTGACTGAGTCCCAAGGTCTCCTTCTGTTTCTATAGAGATAGGGAGTGACTGAGTCCCAAGGTCCCCTTCTGTTTCTATAGAGATAGGGAGTGACTGAGTTCCAAGGTCTCCTTCTGTTTCTATAGAGATAGGGAGTGACTGAGTCCCAAGGTCCCCTTCTGTTTCTATAGAGATAGGGAGTGACTGAGTTCCAAGGTCTCCTTCTGTTTCTATAGAGATAGGTGAGTGACTGAGTTCCAAGGTCTCCTTCTGTTTCTATAGAGATAGGGAGTGACTGAGTCCCAAGGTCTCCTTCTGTTTCTATAGAGATAGGTGAGTGACTGAGTCCCAAGGTCTCCTTCTGTTTCTATAGAGAAAGGGAGTGACTGAGTTCCAAGGTCTCCTTCTGTTTCTATAGAGATAGGTGAGTGACTGAGTTCCAAGGTCTCCTTCTGTTTCTATAGAGAAAGGTGAGTGACTGAGTCCCAAGGTCTCCTTCTGTTTCTATAGAGATAGGTGAGTGACTGAGTCCCAAGGTCTCCTTCTGTTTCTATAGAGATAGGGAGTGACTGAGTCCCAAGGTCTCCTTCTGTTTCTATAGAGATAGGTGAGTGACTGAGTCCCAAGGTCTCCTTCTGTTTCTATAGAGAAAGGGAGTGACTGAGTTCCAAGGTCTCCTTCTGTTTCTATAGAGACAGGTGAGTGACTGAGTCCCAAGGTCTCCTTCTGTTTCTATAGAGATAGGTGAGTGACTGAGTTCCAAGGTCTCCTTCTGTTTCTATAGAGATAGGGAGTGACTGAGTCCCAAGGTCTCCTTCTGTTTCTATAGAGATAGGTGAGTGACTGAGTCCCAAGGTCTCCTTCTGTTTCTATAGAGATAGGGAGTGACTGAGTCCCAAGGTCTCCTTCTGTTTCTATAGAGATAGGTGAGTGACTGAGTCCCAAGGTCTGCTTCTGTTTCTATAGAGATAGGTGAGTGACTGAGTCCCAAGGTCTCCTTCTGTTTCTATAGAGATAGGGAGTGACTGAGTCCCAAGGTCTCCTTCTGTTTCTATAGAGATAGGGAGTGACTGAGTCCCAAGGTCTCCTTCTGTTTCTATAGAGATAGGTGAGTGACTGAGTTCCAAGGTCTCCTTCTGTTTCTATAGAGATAGGTGAGTGACTGAGTCCCAAGGTCTCCTTCTGTTTCTATAGAGATAGGTGAGTGACTGAGTTCCAAGATCTCCTTCTGTTTCTATAGAGAAAGGTGAGTGACTGAGTCCCAAGGTCTCCTTCTGTTTCTATAGAGATAGGGAGTGACTGAGTCCCAAGGTCTCCTTCTGTTTCTATAGAGATAGGTGAGTGACTGAGTCCCAAGGTCTCCTTCTGTTTCTATAGAGACAGGTGAGTGACTGAGTCCCAAGGTCTCCTTCTGTTTCTATAGAGATAGGTGAGTGACTGAGTCCCAAGGTCTCCTTCTGTTTCTATAGAGATAGGTGAGTGACTGAGTCCCAAGGTCTCCTTCTGTTTCTATAGAGATAGGTGAGTGACTGAGTCCCAAGGTCTCCTTCTGTTTCTATAGAGATAGGGAGTGACTGAGTCCCAAGGTCTCCTTCTGTTTCTATAGAGATAGGGAGTGACTGAGTCCCAAGGTCTCCTTCTGTTTCTATAGAGAAAGGTGAGTGACTGAGTCCCAAGGTCTCCTTCTGTTTCTATAGAGATAGGGAGTGACTGAGTCCCAAGGTCTCCTTCTGTTTCTATAGAGATAGGGAGTGACTGAGTCCCAAGGTCTCCTTCTGTTTCTATAGAGATAGGTGAGTGACTGAGTCCCAAGGTCTCCTTCTGTTTCTATAGAGATAGGGAGTGACTGAGTCCCAAGGTCTCCTTCTGTTTCTATAGAGATAGGTGAGTGACTGAGTCCCAAGGTCTCCTTCTGTTTCTATAGAGATAGGTGAGTGACTGAGTTCCAAGGTCTCCTTCTGTTTCTATAGAGATAGGGAGTGACTGAGTCCCAAGGTCTCCTTCTGTTTCTATAGAGATAGGGAGTGACTGAGTCCCAAGGTCTCCTTCTGTTTCTATAGAGATAGGTGAGTGACTGAGTTCCAAGGTCTCCTTCTGTTTCTATAGAGATAGGTGAGTGACTGAGTTCCAAGGTCTCCTTCTGTTTCTATAGAGATAGGGAGTGACTGAGTCCCAAGGTCTCCTTCTGTTTCTATAGAGATAGGGGAGTGACTGAGTTCCAAGGTCTCCTTCTGTTTCTATAGAGATAGGGAGTGACTGAGTCCCAAGGTCTCCTTCTGTTTCTATAGAGATAGGTGAGTGACTGAGTCCCAAGGTCTCCTTCTGTTTCTATAGAGATAGGTGAGTGACTGAGTCCCAAGGTCTCCTTCTGTTTCTATAGAGATAGGTGAGTGACTGAGTCCCAAGGTCTCCTTCTGTTTCTATAGAGATAGGTGAGTGACTGAGTTCCAAGGTCTCCTTCTGTTTCTATAGAGATAGGTGAGTGACTGAGTCCCAAGGTCTCCTTCTGTTTCTATAGAGATAGGGAGTGACTGAGTCCCAAGGTCTCCTTCTGTTTCTATAGAGATAGGGAGTGACTGAGTCCCAAGGTCTCCTTCTGTTTCTATAGAGATAGGTGAGTGACTGAGTTCCAAGGTCTCCTTCTGTTTCTATAGAGATAGGGAGTGACTGAGTCCCAAGGTCTCCTTCTGTTTCTATAGAGATAGGGAGTGACTGAGTCCCAAGGTCTCCTTCTGTTTCTATAGAGATAGGTGAGTGACTGAGTCCCAAGGTCTCCTTCTGTTTCTATAGAGATAGGTGAGTGACTGAGTCCCAAGGTCTCCTTCTGTTTCTGTAGAGATAGGTGAGTGACTGAGTCCCAAGGTCTCCTTCTGTTTCTATAGAGATAGGTGAGTGACTGAGTTCCAAGATCTCCTTCTGTTTCTATAGAGATAGGTGAGTGACTGAGTTCCAAGGTCTCATTCTGTTTCTATAGAGATAGGTGAGTGACTGAGTCCCAAGGTCTCCTTCTGTTTCTATAGAGATAGGTGAGTGACTGAGTTCCAAGGTCTCCTTCTGTTTCTATAGAGATAGGGGAGTGACTGAGTTCCAAGGTCTCCTTCTGTTTCTATAGAGATAGGTGAGTGACTGAGTTCCAAGGTCTCCTTCTGTTTCTATAGAGATAGGGGAGTGACTGAGTTCCAAGGTCTCCTTCTGTTTCTATAGAGAAAGGGAGTTTTTTCAAATACCTTATTTACATAAGTATTCAGACCCTTTGCTATGAGACTCAAAATTGAGCTCAGGTGCATCCTGTTTCCATTGATCATCCTTGAGATGTTTCTACAACTTGATTGGAGTCCACCTGTGGTAAATTCAATTGATTGGACATGATTTGGAAAGGCACACACCTGTCTATATAAGGTCCCACAGTTGACAGTGCATGTCAGAGCAAAAACCAAGCCATGAGTTCGAAGGAAATGTCTGTAGAGCTTCTTGACAGGATTGTGTCGAGACACAGATCTGGGGAACGGTACCAAAACATTTCTGCAGCATTGAAGGTCCCCAAGAACACAGTGGCCTCCATCATTCTTCAATGGAAAAAGTTTGGAACCACCAAGACTCTTCCAAGAGCTGGCCGCCCGTCCAAACTGAGCAATCAGGGGAGAAGGACCAAGAACCTGATGGTCACTCTGACAGAGCTCAAGAGCTCCTCTGCGGAGATGGGAGAACCTTCCAGAAGGACAACCATCTCTGCAGCACTCCACCAATTAGGCCTTTATGGTAGACTGGCCAGACGGAAGCCAGTAAAAGGCACATGACAGCCCACCTGGAGTTTGCCAAAAGGCACCTAAAGACTCTCAGACCACTAGAAACAAGATTCTCTGGTCTGATGAAACCAAGATTGAACTATTTGCCCTGAATGCCAAGCGTCACGTCTGGAGGAAACCTGGCACCATCCTTACGGTGCAGCATGGTGGTGGCAGCATCATTTTGACAATGCGGTAGTTTATGTGTCGGCAGGCTAGGGTCAGTCTGTTATATCTGGAGTACTTCTCCTGTCTTATCCGGTGTCCTGTGTGAATTTAAGTATGCTCTCTCTAATTGTCTCTTTCTCTCTTTCTTTCTCTCTCTCGGAGGACCTGAGCCCTAGGACCATGCCTCAGGACTACCTGGCATGATGACTGCTTCTACATGGTAGAATGTGTTGTGTCAGGTGACATGGTAGAATGTGTTGTGTCAGGTGACATGGTAGAATGTGTTGTGTCAGGTGACATGGTAGAATGTGTTGTGTCAGGTGACATGGTAGAATGTGTTGTGTCAGGTGACATGGTAGAATGTGTTGTGTCAGGTGACATGGTAGAATGTGTTGTGTCAGGTGACATGGTAGAATGTGTTGTGTCAGGTGACATGGTAGAATGTGTTGTGTCGGGTTTGATTGAACAGCATAGCTTACAGTAGCTAACTATCTGATTCATCTAGCCTACATTACAGATGATTAGCCGATATATCACCTACCCACCCCAGAAGTGGTTTTAGTAAAAACAAGTGAAGCGAAACCTACTCAGTGGTACATATGAATTCATTCAACTGAAATGTGTGAAACGCATTTAACCCAACCCCTCTGAGGTGAGGTGCAGGGTGGGAGGGAGGGGGGGACCTTAATCGACGTCTTCGGCGCCGAGGGAACAGTGGATTAACTGTCTTGCTCAGGGGCGGAACGACAGATCTTTACCTTGTCAGCTCGGGGATTAGATCCAGCAATCTTTCGGTTACCGGCCCAACGCTCTAATCGCAAGACTACCTGCCGCCCAGTGGTTCTAGCTTGCTTAGCCATTTTTTTTGTTGCAGAAAATAAAGGCTTATGTTAATGAATGTTGATTATGGGAGCAGTACCAACTACTTTATGAATGGAACATAAATGGGGGGGGGGCTTTTTGAGAACCTGCCTCTCTCTCTCTCTCTCTCTCTCTCTCTCTCTCTCTCTCCCTCTCTGTCTCTGTCTCTGTCTCTCTCTGTCTCTGTCTCTGTCTCTGTCTCTGTCTCTGTCTCTGTCTCTCTCTCTGTTCTCTTTTAACAGCAACCAACCAGTGGACCACTGACTGACAGTCACAAAAGGATACCATCATCACAAACCTTATTTGGCCTTGTGTTCACCTCTCCCCAGTCCCCTCCAGGGAGCTAGTCAGGACTGACAGCACACATCATAGACGTCATTTAAATTAATGAGCCTCGGGGGGAGACCCAACCCCCATCCTCTGTTCATTGGCTCTCCACATCAGACGGGAGACATTTATGAAAATGGTGCTCTCTTGTGGCGGCAACAGGGAAGGTTTATTGAACGAATGGGGAGATTACTGTAGGCAGGACTTTTCTCCATGGTACACTCAGTTTGTTGCCTGGCTACCCAGACTCCTTGCTCCCCAGTGCATGCCACTGAGTTGTTGTGCTTCTAAATATGGTTTAGGCCTACATAAAGATACGATTTATGTCATGGACAAGGGGGGGGGGGGGGGGGTCATCGCAAAATACATACCGCCTTTGTAACATATGAGAGATGGACCTGGTTGACAAATAATGTTTAAAAAAAAAATGAGATTCTGGAAGAGTCTGTTATTGAAACAAATGTTAGATGAATGAAAATCGTTAACAGCCTACAATATCCTATAAGCGCCTTACCTGACACCTTGACAGTTTAAACTAAATCAATTAGTCAACAACTAGGCTAATTGACTTAATGACTTCCTGAATCCATATGAATCGGATTCGTCCATAGATATCGCTTCCGTGTTTTCGATCTCTCCCTTCTCTTCTCTCGCTCCAACTCTCTTTAATCGTTCCCTTCACTTCTTTATCATCCTCAACTCTCGGAGGGTGATGTTCAATGATTGGCTAAGGTGGGGCATGGGAGACTGGACGCTGGCATTTCTGATCCGTGTTCATGTTTAGACTACACCCTTTGCACACCCACGGAGCAGAGAGGATGGACGGCGCGCGCCAGGAGTGTGAAAAGCCTCGAGCTCTGACATAATAACCGGTGGCGGTGGAAGCGGCAGTAGCAGCGGACTAGAGACGACCAAGAGCAGGGTCAATACTTTTTTATCGTTTCAACGGGCGAAGTTGACTAGTGCTGAAGTAGAGCAGCAGCTACAGTTTTCCTCTTTGTTTTCATACGTCATTTATTTTATTATTGCTCTGCCTCAAATGTTAAAAGATATGGAGCTCTGGCTGATATAGGTCTACGGAACTTTCTTAATATGACTTGTCCTGCCAGCACTTATTTTATGGTTCGCATTTACCTCTGAACGCGAGTGGAGTTGGATGCGATAATATATGGGACATTGTTCCATAAAGTTATTAATTTAGTTTATCCTGCGTTATCGGTGATATGTGTCTTATCCACACAGACTTCTATTGGAGGAACTCATAGCAATAAATAACATAGTTGTTTTTACGGGATTGTATTTATTTAACCCATGTTGATGTATTTATTCCAGTAACCTAAACTACATCTAGCCGACCCAAACAAATATTTGGACACAGTTTATATTTTGGAGAATGATTTGTCATTGAGAAATTATATTTTTAAAAAGGACAGACAGCCTACATTGAAGAGAGTGGATTGGCGATATCCAGGGGCATCGAGAGCACCTGGGACAAATCGCGGTGGCGTAACCCGGTAAAGATGCTCACTTTTTGGATGCAGCGTGACCAATGCCTCTGTCTTCTACTTGTTGTCACCAGTGGATATCTCGTCTCTGATGCTGGTAAGGAAGCTTGCTATACCTTTTATAACGCGGGCTATGTGGAGCTTTAACTTGACTGTGTTGAGAAGGCATATGACTGACACTCAAAAGTAAATGCATTTTAATACTTTGGCCCGATAGGCTATACGAAATACGTAGCATGGACTGTTTTGAATCAAGATACACCTGCTATACAAGATCGCCTTGTTACCTGTGCCCTGTCCTGTCATGATAGCGAGAGCAACACACACGCGTACACACACATAATTTCGCTCTCTCTCTCTCTCTAGTGTGCAATCTGAAATTATGACTCGTTAAGGTTTATTGCATGGTTTGATATTTAGATGACCCTTAGCTACATGTTTTATTATTTGTTTTGGAGATGAGCTTGGCTCCGCGGGAGCCCAAAGGAATCGAACATTTTAACTACACTGAACAAAGATGAACACAACATGTAAAGTGTTGGTCCCATGTTTCATGAGCTGAAATACAATATCCTCTCAAATGTTGTGCCCAAATTTGTTTCCATCCCTGTTAGTGAGCATTTCTCCTTTGCCAAGATAATCCATCCACCTGACAGGTGTGGCATATCAAGAAGCTGATTAAACAGCATGATCATTACACAGGTGCACCTTGTGCTGGGGAAAATACATAGCCACTCTAAAAATGTGCAGTAAGAGAGAGGGGAGGAGATGCGGAGGAGGAGAGGGGAGGAGATGCGGAGGAGGAGAGGGGAGGAGATGCGGAGGAGGAGAGGGGAAGGGAGAGGAGGAGAGGGGAAGGGAGAGGAGGAGGAGAGGGGAGGAGGAGTGTTGATTGAAGCCGAGGATGAGGCGAGACGAAGAAGTCCATCTCTTGTAAGTGACTTTTCCCCAAAAATACCCTCTGCCATTCATATTACTGCAATGTAAACTTCTGAATTTGTCACGTCTCATCCGTTACCTCCGGAATTAGCGCACTACGCTTGCCCAACAGTTGCCCCCTCTAAGTAGGGCAGTGTAAACAAAATTGTCTCGATGAGCCAAAAATGATAATAGCAGACCAATGTTTTTGAAACAGCTGAATTGTATTTTATTTTTATTTTTGAGACTTGTTTTTGAGGATTTAACTGAAATTGTAGTTGTAACGATGTGCGCTGAGAGTCAGGAGGCAAGTTCAGGGAGTGTTTTAATAAAATAAACGGAACAAAATACAAAACAAGAAACATTAGCAGCACACAGACAGGAAACGACGACGCCTGGGGAAGGAACCAAAAGGAGTGACATATATTGGGAAGATAAATCATGGAAGTGATGGGAGTCCAGGTGAGTCTGACGACCGGCGCAGGTGCCCGTCACGATGGTGACCGGTGTGCGCCATAGCGAGCATCCTGGTGACCCTAGAGGCCGGAGAGGGAGCCCAGTGACAGTAGTAAAAGCCTGCTACGTTCTGAAATGGTCGCCTGTAGCTTTAAATCTCTTGACAGCACTGAGAATGATCAATGATTTTCAGTCGCAATTTGCTTTTACCTCCATATAATGACTTCCATGATATTGCTAAAAAGCCTGGTTTGTTCTAAGGTAATTTTAATATGCTGGTGTAGGACTAAGAGCTATCTAGCTATGGTTCAGCTAAACGTCAACATTCAGCTAACAGCCAGCGCCATTTATGTGAGGAAAATGCAGGAAATATTTTGTCTAGCTAGCTAGCGATCATAACCTAGCTGTGTAACCTAATATTATAATATGTATTACACTGCATGGTAACGTTACTGTACTTTTATATTTGTATGTTGAAGGGTAAACGTTCATTAGTGATATGCTAACGTTACTTGATAACGAAGCATGTTGTTAGTTAGCTAGCTAGCAAGCAGGAGTTAGCTGCATATTGTCAGCTGATTTTAATGTGTACGGAAGAGGAAAAACACTTTAATTGTCTGCACACGCTTGTGAATTGTTGCATTATTCAAGATTGTAATATGTTTTAGAAGGGGTAAAAAGTAGCTTGAACTGTTAAATAGTTTGTGCTTGCTGGCGACTGGGATATTTACTGGTCAGTTTGAGCTGCGGACCAAGAATGTCGCGTTGCCAGGATGTGAATTGAAAAGTAGCACGTCTCTTTGGCCGCTCCTCTCCTTGTTGTGGGAATAGGGCCTTAGGAGCGCCACAGCATCGGGGCTGTTTAGGGATGTGCTCTATTTAGCCTTTTTAATACAATAACTCAGGCATAATTAATAGCTGTTCTGTGTAGTTTGTTTAAGCTGAGTGATACAATTGAGTAATGATTAACCAACTGAGTAATGATTAACCAACTGAGTAATGATTAACCAACTGAGTAATGATTAACCAACTGAGTAATGATTAACCAACTGAGTAATGATTAACCAACTGAGTAATGATAAGCCAACCGAGTAATGATAAGCCAACCGAGTAATGATAAGCCAACCGAGTAATGATTAACCAACTGAGTAATGATAAGCCAAACGAGTAATGATAAACCGTTCCTGTCAGAGTTGGAGGGATATGGGTTTTTATGGAACCACCTGTAGCCCCAGTTGTTGCTCAATGAAACTAGGTTATTATTTAATCACGTAGTCCTATCTATATACCAATAAAGGTTATTATTTAATCACATAGTCCTATCTATATACCAATAAAGGTTATTATTTAATCACATAGTCCTATCTATATACCAATAAAGGTTATTATTTAATCACGTAGTCCTATCTGTATATCAAAAGCTGCTGTGAAGTTCCACTTTGCTTTTACATTAGGCCTACCATTTCTCTCTCTCGCTTTGTCCCCCCTTCTCTCTCTTTGTCCCCCCTTCTTTCTCTCTGTCCCCCCTTTGCTCTCTGTCCCGTCTTCGCTCTCTCTTTCTGCCTGCCTGATAGTCAGATTATGACAGAAGGCAGGCAGAGTTCTGAAGGTTTTAGTCAGTTGACGGTGGGCTGAAGGTTTTAGTCGGTTGACGGTGGGCTGGAGGTTTTAGCCGGTCGACGGTGGGCTGGAGGTTTTAGTCGGTCGACGGTGGGCTGAAGGTTTTAGTCGGTTGACGGTGGGCTGGAGGTTTTAGCCGGTCGACGGTGGGCTGGAGGTTTTAGCCGGTCAACGGTGGGCTGGAGGTTTTAGTCGGTCGACGGTGGGCTGGAGGGTTTTAGTCGGTCGACGGTGGGCTGGAGGGTTTTAGTCGGTCGACGGTGGGCTGGAGGTTTTTAGTCAGCCGACGGTGGGCTGGAGGTTTTAGCCGGTCGACGGTGGGCTGGAGGTTTTAGTCAGTCGACGGTGGGCTGGAGGTTTTTAGTCAGCCGACGGTGGGCTGGAGGTTTTAGTCGGTCGACGGTGGGCTGAAGGTTTTAGTCAGTCGACGGTGGGCTGGAGGTTTTTAGTCAGCCGACGGTGGGCTGGAGGTTTTAGTCAGTTGACGGTGGGCTGGAGGTTTTAGTCGGTCGACGGTGGGCTGGAGGTTTTAGTCGGTCGACGGTGGGCTGGAGGTTTTAGTCGGTCGACGGTGGGCTGGAGGTTTTAGTCGGTCGACGGTGGGCTGGAGGTTTTAGTCGGTCGACGGTGGGCTGGAGGTTTTAGTCGGTCGACGGTGGGCTGGAGGTTTTAGTCAGTCGACGGTGGGCTGTTCCAATAGAGCAGATAGTGCTGGACTATATCAAATGACAAGTCGTAGAATACATGGGGGGCTAAGAAACTCAATTTACCTCTAGTGATGATACACAACAGGGTAACTTTAACATTATCTTGTCGGACTCTTAGGTTGGTTCTTGAAATAACGCAAAGCCTTGACTATACCCCACCCACAAACTGTGTGTCAGTCAGAATGTTTTCCCTGGACAGACCAGAAAAGCTGCGTATGTCTATTAAAAACAGAGGACAGCTCAGAATGCCTCAGCATGAGAAATCAAATCGTTATTTTGTCACATGCTTCGTAAACAGGTGTGGACTAACAGTGTAATGCTTACGGGCCTTTCCAAACAATGCAGAGCGAACAAAAGATAAATAAAAATAAAAAATGCAAATTGAATGTGTGATTGTGTAAGCTTGCCTTGCAGCTGAAGTAACAGCTAACTATGTACTTGCTTATGTAATGGAGGATAAAAAATAACTGTATGCCTATGGATGTGTAGCTAGCTACAGTATGTAGCCCATCTGTGTATGGACCCTAAAATGTTAGGTATGAATATTAGTTCACAACCTATCAACCATCGTAGTTGTATCAACGTCAAGTCTGAATGGCATTAATGACGCCTATGATTGAGTCCTATATACACATGTACTGTAGTTATTACCACGCATGAGATCCCCAATTTGTAGTCTGTACATTTAATATATTCACTGACTTGGCAAATAAAGGTGCGGTTCAGGTATGAATCTCTGAGACATTTCAGGCATAAACTCCATTAGTTGAATGATGCTGTGTCTGCATGTATTACAATTATACACTTCAACAGTGTTTACCACTGTTCCTGGGACATCAATGATTACACATTGTAACTATGCAATAGACTAGAAACATGATTGTTTTGTAATTCATATATACAGAAACAAAACCTATGCATATGTAACTCCCTTCATCTGCATTAATCTGAGGACACAGGATAGTATTTCAATGAGATACTTAATTTCAACCAGTGGAGAATGTGAAACGCTTTATTGAAAGAAAGTTCATTATCCAGGTGTCATAAATACATAATACTGCATTATAATAATTGAATTATAAATACAAGTTCAATCTGTACTTCAATGCACATATGGTGTGCATTATAAAACGAGGAAGAAAGACGAGGTGGGGAGAGAGGTGTAGAAGACAGAAAGGGAAAGAGGTAAGAACAGAGGCAGACAGCATATGATTAATGAATTACAGTGCTACCCTAATATTCTCTCAGTTCATCACAATTGCGGTGTCTCCTAACCAGCCTTGGGCCCCCAGTTGGCCTGAAGGTTGAGGTGGCGATGACGGGACTGGCTTTCCCTCACATCAAAACATACCTGCAGACGAGTGACAGATGGATAGAGAGAGAGCATAATTAAGACTTGTTTTTTTTATTCTAACACAGTCAGTCATCATAATCATCAGGAGGTGAAATGCAAAACTGACCTTGGATCATTAACTCTGGGACTACTGCATCTCTTTAATAATACTTCCTGTTGACCTGAGCAAGTGACCTCTCACCTATGATCATGCTGTGCCCTCGGTGTCAGCCAGTTCAGATGCAGAAGGGGGTTCACCAAAACAGCTGATATAACCTAGAGGATTTAGGGAGAGAGGGGTGAAGAGACTTATTGTGTGTGGTCCACACTAAGTGGCTACAGAGTACTTTATGCTGAAAAACAGACACATGAGGACAAACAAAGGATGATATGCCAATAGAAGATACTGTACAGTTGAAGTCAGAAGTTCATACACTTATGTTGGAGTCATTGAAACTAATTTTTCAACCACGAATTTCTTGTTAACAAACTAAAGTTTGTGCAAGTCGTTTAGGACATCTACTTTGTGCCGGACGTCAATTTTCCAACAATTGTTTACAGACAGATTATTTCACTTATAACTCACTGTATCACAATTCCAGTGGGTCAGAAGTTTACATACACTAAGTTAACTGTGCCTTTAAACAGCTTGGAAAATTCCAAACAAAGTCATGCTTTAGAAGCTTCTGATAGGCTAATTGACATAATTTGAAGCCATTGGAGGTGTGTCTGGAAGTATTTCAAAGCCTACCTTCAAACTCAGTGCCTCTTTGCTTGACATCATGGGAAAATCTAAAGAAATCAGCCAAGACCGCAGAGAGAAATTATAGACGTCCACAAGTCTGGTTCATCCTTGGGAGCAATTTCTAAACGCCTGAAGGTACCACGTTCATCTGTACAAACAATAGTACGCAAGTATAAACACCATGGGACCACGCAGCCGTCACACTGCTCAGGAAGGAAACGCGTTCTGTCTCCTAGAGATGAACGTACTTTGGTGCAAAAAGTGCAAATCAATCCCAGAACAGCAAAGGACCTTGTGAAGATGCTGGAAGAAACAGGTACACAAGTATTTCTATCCACAGTAAAACGAGTCCTATATCGACAACCTGAAAGGCCGCTCAGCAGGGAAGAAGCCACTGCTCCAAAACCGCCATTAAAAAAAGCCAGACTACAGTTCGCAACTGCATATGGGGATAAAGATCTTACTTTTGAGAAATGTCCTCTGGTCTAATGAAACAAAAAATAGAATTGTTTGGCCATAATGACCATCATTATGTTTGGAGGATAAGGGGGGAGGCTTGCAAGCCGAAGAACACCATCCCAACCGTGAAGCACGGGGGTGGCAGCATCATGTTGTGGGGGTGCTTTGCTGCAGGAGGGACTGGTGCACTTCACAAAATAGACGGTATCATGAGGAGGGAAAATTGTGGATATATTGAAGCAACATCAGTAAGGAAGTTAAAGCTTGGTCACAAACGGGTCTTCCAAATGGACAATGTGTAACGGTTGTCCTCCTCCTCTTCAGACGAAGAGGAGGAGTAGGGATTTGACCAAAACGCAGCGTTGTGATACGACATGAATATTTATTAAACAAGACGAAAACTAAACATACTTGAGAATTTACAAAATAATAAACGAAGTCAAACAGACCCGAACAAACAAACTTACATAACACGAAGAACGCATGAACTGGTACAGACGACACAAACGAACGAACAAACGAAACAGTCCCGTGTGGTGCACAGACACAGACACGGAAGACAATCACCCACAAACAAACAGTGTGAACAGCCTACCTTTATATGGTTCTCAATCAGAGGAAACGTCAAACACCTGTCCCTGATTGAGAACCATATAAGGCTAATTACAAGTGACCTAAACATAGAAACACAAAACATAGAATGCCCACCCCAACTCACGCCCTGACCAACTAAACACATACAAAAATAACAGAAAACAGGTCAGGAACGTGACACAATGACCCCAAACATACTTCCAAAGTTGTAGCAAAATGGCTTAAGGACAAGAAAGTCAAGGTGTTGGAGTCACGAAGCCCTGACCTCAATCCCATAGAACATTTGTGGGCAGAACTGAAAAAGCATGAAGAAGCTTGTGGAAGGCTACCCGAAATGTTTGACCCAAGTTAAACAATTTAAAGGCAATGCTACCAAATACTAATTTAATGCATGTAAACTTCTGACCCACTGGGAATATAACGAAATAAATAAAAGCTGAAATAAATCACTATTATTCTGACATTTCACTTCTTTCACTTTCTTAAAATAAAATAAAAATAACACAGAACAGTTTAATTAGTTATGGACACTTTTGCCAGCAATAAAACCTCCACGTCCTGTTCCTGGCAACATCTACATTTTCCACCCCTTGATCAACTCGCTCTCTGAAAGTAAAGAAAATAGCCTCTTTTTTGTAGATATGAAAAGAATAACTGAGATATGACCGTTCAATCTAGATGTCATTTTCAGGATACGTCAATTCATTCGTTGTTCATTAGGTGATGGGAAATATGCAGTGACACCTGCACCAGCTACACGCTGCAAGGACTCCATTGTTTGGAGACTTCCTTTGACCATTCTAAAGCCAGCATGGGGCATCCATGACGTTAGTAGTTATACATCAAACTTGCCAGTATATTAACTATAGGCTATCTAACTACCCAATGTTTATTAACTTCCCGTCATTCTTAGCTTAACTAAATGGTTAATAGTCGTTGTGCGTTCTCAATTGACATTCGGGGGGAATTCGCTCTGACTATCTACACCGATTTCAGAGCACTCTCGTCCAGAGCGCAGAATAATTCATTTACGAGCGCTCAACACCGGTTGAATATGGCTGGTGTCAGTAAACGTCAGCAAAAAAGCGTAATTAAATTGTTTCCAGCAGCACAGTCACCAACGCTCTGGTTAACACAATCTGCCTAACCAGCTCAGCTAGGGCGAGTAAAATTGTCAGTGGTCTCATTTGTGTCTGGAAGTAGCTAGCAAGCTAGCCAACGTTAGCTTGGTTGCTTGAATTCTGTTGTAAGGCCAGAACGCTCAAATCAACCCTACTCCTTGGCCCGAACGTCCAGTATGTGCTCTGACAACGCTCTGAATTTATGAGCGTCACGTTGTACAGCGCCCTATTTTCTTTTCCATCCTAACGGAAACACAGAGGGTTTTTCATTTTTCATGGAATAGAAACACCATAATATTAATCAAATTAATTGAGCAAGTACCAGACAAAAGTTTGGACAACTACTCAGGATCACAACTATGAAATAACACCGGTCTCCCACATGCCCAGCATTCTGTAGTACAGACATGGCCTGCTCTCCCTTATGGAAGGAATTAGGCACTTTCCCATGTTTACCACAGTATCAAATTTATTTATATAGCCCTTCGTACATCAGCTGATATCTCAAAGTGCTGTACAGAAACCCAGCCTAAAACCTCAAACAGCGAGCAATGCAGGTTGAGAAGCACGGTGGCTAAAACTCCCTAGAAAGGCCAAAACCTAGAGAGGAACCAGGCTATGAGGGGTGGCCAGTCCTCTTCTGGCTGTGCCGGGTGGAGATTATAACAGAACATGGCCAAGATGTTCAAATGTTCATAAATGACCAGCATAGTCAAATAATAATAATCACAGTAGTTGTCGAGGGTGCAGCACCTCAGGAGTAAATGTCAGTTGGCTTTTCATAGCAAAGTATCTCTACCGCTCCTGCGGTCTCTAGAGAGTTGAAAACAGCAGGTCTGAGACAGGTAGCACGTCCGGTGAACAGGTCAGGGTTCCATAGCCGCAGGCATAACAGTTGAAACTGGAGCAGCAGCACGGCCAGGTGGACTGGGGACAGCAAGGAGTCATCATGTCAGGTCGTCCTGAGGCATGGTCCTAGGGCTCAGGTCCTCCGAGAGAAAGAAAGAGAGAATTAGAGAGAGCATACTTAAATTCACACAGGACACCGGATAAGACAGGACAAGTACTCCAGATACAACAAACTCCAGATACAACAAACCTAGCACCCCGACACATAAACTAATGCAGCATAAATACTGGAGGCTGAGACAGGAGGGGTCAGGAGACACTGTGGCCCCATCCGATGATACCCCCAGACAGGGCCAAACAGGAAGGATATAACCCCACCCACTTTGCCAAAGCACAGCCCCCGCACCACTAGAGGGATCACTTCAACCACCAACTTACCATCCTGAGACAAGGCCGAGTATAGCCCACAAAGATCTCCGCCATGGCACAACCCAAGGGGGGGCGCCAACCCAGACAGGAAGATCACGTCAGTGACTCAACCCACTCAAGTGACGCACCCCTCCTAGGGACGGCATGAAAGAGCACCAGTAAGCCAGTGACTCAGCCCCTGTAATAGGGTTAGAGGCAAAGAACTCCAGTGGAGAGAGGGGAACCGGCCAGGCAGAGACAGCAAGGGCGGTTCGTTGCTCCAGAGCCTTTCCGTTCACCTTCACACTCCTGGGCCAGACTACACTCAATCATAGGACCTACTGAAGAGATGAGTCTTCAATAAAGACTTAAAGGTTGAGACCGAGTCTGCGTCTCTCACATGGGTAGGCAGACCATTCCATAAAAATGGAGATCTATAGGAGAAAGCCCTGTCTCCAGCTGTTTGCTTAAAAATTCTAGGGACAATTAGGAGGCCTGCGTCTTGTGACCGTAGCGTACGTGTAGGTATGTACGGCAGGACCAACTCGGAAAGATAGGTAGGAGCAAGCCCATGTAACATTTTGTAGGTTAACAGTAAAACCTTGAAATCAGCCCTTGCCTTAACAGGAAGCCAGTGTAGGGAGGCTAGCACTGGAGTAATATGATCAAATTTTTGGGTTCTAGTCAGGATTCTAGCAGCCGTATTTAGCACTAACTGAAGTTTATTTAGTGCTTTATCCTGAAAGTAGAGCATTGCAGTAGCCTAACCTAGAAGTAACAAAAGCATGGATTAATTGTTCTGCATAATTGTTGGACAGAAAATTTCTGATTTTTGCAATGTTACGTAGATGGAAAAAAGCTGTCCTTGAAACAGTCTTGATATGTTCGTCAAAAGAGAGATCAGGGTCCAGAGTAACGCCGAGGTCCTTCACAGTTTTAGTTCAGACAACTTTACAACCATCAAGATTAATTGTCAGATTTAACAGAAGATCTCTTTGTTTCTTGGGACCTAGAACAAGCATCTCTGTTTTGTCCGAGTTTAAAAGTAGAACGTTTTCAGCCATCCACTTCCTTATGTCTGAAACACAAGCTTCTAGCGAGGGCAATTTTGGGGCTTCACTATGTTTCATTGAAATGTACAGCTGTGTGTCATCCGCATAGCAGTGAAAGTTAACATTTATGTTTTCGAATGACATCCCTAAGAGGTAAAATATATAGAGAAAACAATAATGGTCCTAAAATGGAACCTTGAGGAACACCGAAATGTACAGTTGATTTGTCAGAGGGCAAACCATTCACAGAGACAAACTGATATCTTTCCAACAGATAAGATCTAAACCAGGCCAGAACTTGTCCATGTAGACCAATTTGAGCTTCCAATCTCTCCAAAAGAATGTGGTGATCGATGGTATCAAAGGCAGCACTAAGGTCTAGTAGCGCGAGGACAGATGCAGAGCCTCGGTCTGACGCCATTAAAAGGTAATTTACCACCTTCACAAGTGCAGTCTCAGTGCTATGATGGGGTCTAAAACCAGACTGAAGCATTTCGTATACATTGTTTGTCTTCAGGAAGGCAGTGAGTTGCTGCGCAACAGCTTTTTCTAAAATTTTTGAGAGGAATGGAAGATTCGATATAGGCCGATTTTAGTTTTTTATATTTTCTGGGTCAAGGTTTGGCTTGTTCAAGAGAGGCTTTATTACTGCCACTTTTAGTGAGTTTGGTACACATCCGGTGGATAGAGAGCCGTTTATTATGTTCAACATAGGAGGGCCAAGCACATGAAGCAGCTCTTTAAGTAGTTTAGTTGGAATAGGGTCCAGTATGCAGCTTGAAGGTTTAGAGGCCATGATTATTTTCATCATTGTGTCAAGAGATATAGTACTAAAACACTTAAGTGTCTCTCTTGATCCTAGGTCCTGGCAGAGTTGTGCAGACTCAGGACAGCTGAGCTTTGGAGGAATACGCTGATTTAAAGAGGAGTCCGTAATTTGCTTTCTAATGATCATGATCTTTTCCTCAAAGAAGTTCATGAATTTATTACTGCTGAAGTGAAAGCCATCCTCACTTGGAGAATGCTGCTTTTTAGTTAGCTTTGCGACAGTTTCAAAAATACATTTTGGATTGTTCTTATTTTCCTCAATTAAGTTGGAAAAATAGGATGATCAAGCAGCAGTGAGGGCTCTTCGATACTGCACGGTACTGTCTTTCCAAGCTAGTCGGAAGACTTCCAGTTTGGTGTGGCGCCATTTCCGTTCCAATTTTCTGGAAGCTTGCTTCAGAGCTCGGGTATTTTCTGTATACCAGGGAGCTAGTTTCTTATGACAAATGTTTTTAGGGGTGCAACTGCATCTAGGGTATTGCGCAAGGTTAAATTGAGTTCCTCAGTTAGGTGGTTAACTGATTTTTGTCCTCTGACGTCCTTGGGTAGGCAGAAGGAGTCTGGAAGGGCATCAAGGAATCTTTGTGTTGTCTGAGAATTTATAGCACGGCTTTTGATGCTCCTTGGTTGGGGTCTGAGCAGATTATTTGTTGCGATTGCAAACGTAATAAAATGGTGGTCCGATAGTCCAGGATTATGAGGAAAAACATTAAGATCTACAACATTTATTCCATGGGACAAAACTAGGTCCAGAGTATGACTGTGGCATGCATGTATTGTGTAACATGAAGTCCTACTAGTGTCATCTGATGAAGATAATCAAAGGTTAGTGATTAATTTTATCTCTTTCTGCTTTTTCTGACTGCTATTTTTCGCTGGAAAAATGGCTGTGCTTATTGTGGTTTGATGGTGACCTAACATAATCGTTTGTAGTGCTTTCGTTGAAAAGCATATTTGAAATCAGACACTTTGGAGGGATTAACAACAAGAATAACTTTAAAATGATATAAGACACATGTATGTTTGAGGAATTTTAATTATGAGATTTCTGTTTTTTTAATTTGGCGCCCTGCACTTTATCTGACTGCTGTCATATCGATCCCGGTAGCGGGATGCAGCCATAAGAAGTTAACGTCGGTAGCCCTGCCCCCTGGTAAACAGTGTATGATCGCTGGATGATTAGTTTTAAGTCTAATACTGCGGGTAATGGAGTCGCCAATGACTAGGGTTTTCAATTTGTCAGAGCTAATGGTGGGAAGCTGTATGTATTGTAGACTGCACAGTAGCCTAATAAACAAAAAAAGACAGTTCGTTAATAAAATAATGATTAAAAAAAAATACTCTTTCAAATTGCAGATGTTGATTTAGTTATGGATCCATAACGAATTACTATGGGAATAAATATCACTGATTTACAGAAATATTGGAACAAAGTTGTCTAATGAAGGCAAACAATGTAGAATCCTCCAATCCTGTTGCCTTCTCCCAACCGTCACGTCGTACAGCGCCATATTTTCCATTCCATCCTAACGGAAACCCTGAGGGTTTCGTTTTTTGTTTTTCTCTGAATAATAAAATGAATTAAGCCAAAATGTCTTAATCAATCCAATATACTATGTTATTACAAAAAAAGGTTTTAAATTCTATGGTAATGCCAATACGGAATACTATCAAATGCTTCTCAAAGATGCCCTCTGGTGGTCAAACTAGCAGTAACTTGCAGTTAACAGGAAAAAAATGGCTGACAATTTAATAACGTGCCACAGAATGCTGCAGCAGCCCGCAGGGTGTGCCGCAGTATCATGCAACTTTTTAAAGGAGGAACCACTGTAGCAGCAGCATATGAGTCAAAATAGTTAGTAGTCCGCGTAGCTATTGGTGAACTTTTTAACTAACTATTTTGAAGTCTTGCGGGGGTAGAATGGCTTGCGGGGGTAGAAGCTGTTCAGGGTCCTGAGAAATATTTAAATAATGTTTAAATACATAGTGGAGGGATTTGTACTGAAGTCCTGGCCAGAGAGTAGAGCTGGGAGGATGAGTGGAGAGGAGAGAGGGAGATGTGAAGAGAAGGAAGGAATTGAGGGAGGAGATGAGAGGAGGAGGTACGGGAGAGGAGGAGGAGAGAAGAGATGGGAGAAGAGGAACAGGAGAGGAGAGAAGAGAAGGAGGTGATGGAGAGGAGGAGGTGATGGAGATGTGGAAGAGAGGAGAGGAAGAGGATGAACAGTAGAGGAGAGAAGGAAGGTGAGGAGAGGAAGAAGTGATGGAGAGGTGGAAGAGAGGAGGAGGAGGAGAGGGAAGAGATGAGGAAGAGGAAGGGAAGAGATGAGGGAGAGGAAGAGAAGGAAGGAATTGAGGGAGGAGGTACGGGAGAGGAGGATAGGAGGAGGAGAGGAGGAAGAGATGGGAGGAGAGAAGAGATGGGAGAAGAGGAACAGGAGAGGAGAGAAGAGAAGGAGGTGATGGAGAGGAGGAGGTGATGGAGAGGAGAGGAGATGTGGAAGAGAGGAGAGGAAGAGGACGAACAGGAGAGGAGAGAAGGAAGGTGAGGAGAGGAGAGGTGGAAGAGAGGAGAGGAGGAGGAGGAGAGGGAAGAGATGAGGAAGGGAAGATATGGAGGGAGGAGAGGAGGAGGAGGAGGAGGAGAAGGAAGAGATGAGGAAGGGAAGAGGGAAGGGAGAAGGAGGAGGAAGAGAGAGGAGAGGGAGGAAGAGAGAGGAGAGGGGGAAGAGATGGGAGGGGAGGAGGAGGAGGAAAGGAACAGGAGAGGCGAGGAGGAAGTGATGGAAAGGGAGAGGTGGAGGAGAGGAGGAAGTGAGGGGAGGAGAGGAGAGAGAGAGGAGGAGGAGGGAGAGGAGAGGAGAGGAAGAGAGAAGAGATGATGAAGAGAGGAAAGCAGACAATGTCCCAGTAAAAAGTTTTGTCTGAGAGAAAGAATAGGGATACGATAGGCTGGAGAGGTATATTTAGGGGCTCGGCAGGATGGTACAGACAGATAGCATTTATCTTCTGTCTCATTATGTCTTGGCTGGCATTCTTTCATTTTTCTTCACCCTCTTTCCCTCCGTCACTCTCATTCTCTCTTTCGCCCTTTTCTCTCTCTCGCCCTTCTCTCTCTCTCGCCCTTCTCTCTCTCTCTCTGTCTCTCTCTTCTTCTCTCTCTCTTTCTTCTTCTCTCTCTCCTCTTTCTCTCTCTCTCGCCCTCTTCTCTCCCCCTCCTCTCTCTCCACCCCCTCTCTTTCTCCTCTCTCCTCTCTCTCTCCACCACCCCCCCCCTCTCTTTCTCCTCTCTCTGTGTTGTGGATTTGCTGTGCTCATGTTTCCATTATGATGGCGTTCCTCTCGCTCTCTGTTGACATAAACATTAATGACCTTTTAGGACGCAGAGAGTGGGAGAGGAAAAGGACTAAAAGGCCTGGCAGCACGGGACGAAGGGAGGGGGAGGGAAGGGAGGGGGGAGTAGTGTTGAAGATTAGAGAGTGTAACTTGTCAGACAGAGAGGAATAGCTGAGTAGTGACACTCATGCAGGACACACACACACACACATGCACACAATCATGAAGGACAGGCCAGTCTCATTGTGTATAGGAACAGACTCTCTTCAGACCAGGAGAGAACAGTCAGACTCTCTTCAGACCAGGAGAGAACAGCCAGACTCTCTTCAGACCAGGAGAGAACAGTCAGACTCTCTTCAGACCAGGAGAGAACAGTCAGACTCTCTTCAGACCAGGAGAGAACAGTCAGACTCTCTTCAGACCAGGAGAGAACAGTCAGACTCTCTTCAGACCAGGAGAGAACAGTCAGACTCTCTTCAGACCAGGAGAGAACAGTCAGACTCTCTTCAGACCAGGAGAGAACAGTCAGACTCTCTTCAGACCAGGAGAGAACAGTCAGACTCTCTTCAGACCAGGAGAGAACAGTCAGACTCTCTTCAGACCAGGAGAGAACAGTCAGACTCTCTTCAGACCAGGAGAGAACAGTCAGACTCTTCAGACCAGGAGAGAACAGTCAGACTCTTCAGACCAGGAGAGAACAGTCAGACTCTCTTCAGACCAGGAGAGAACAGTCAGACTCTCTTCAGACCAGGAGAGAACAGTCAGACTCTCTTCAGACCAGGAGAGAACAGTCAGACTCTCTTCAGACCAGGAGAGAACAGTCAGACTCTCTTCAGACCAGGAGAGAACAGTCAGACTCTCTTCAGACCAGGAGAGAACAGTCAGACTCTCTTCAGACCAGGAGAGAACAGTCAGACTCTCTTCAGACCAGGAGAGAACAGTCAGACTCTCTTGAGACCAGGAGAGAACAGTCAGACTCTCTTGAGACCAGGAGAGAACAGTCAGACTCTCTTGAGACCAGGAGAGAACAGTCAGACTCTCTTGAGACCAGGAGAGAACAGTCAGACTCTCTTGAGACCAGGAGAGAACAGTCAGACTCTCTTGAGACCAGGAGAGAACAGTCAGACTCTCTTGAGACCAGGAGAGAACAGTCAGACTCTCTTGAGACCAGGAGAGAACAGTCAGACTCTCTTGAGACCAGGAGAGAACAGTCAGACTCTCTTGAGACCAGGAGAGAACAGTCAGACTCTCTTGAGACCAGGAGAGAACAGTCAGACTCTCTTGAGACCAGGAGAGAACAGTCAGACTCTCTTGAGACCAGGAGAGAACAGTCAGACTCTCTTCAGACCAGGAGAGAACAGTCAGACTCTCTTCAGACCAGGAGAGAACAGTCAGACTCTCTTCAGACCAGGAGAGAACAGTCAGACTCTCTTCAGACCAGGAGAGAACAGTCAGACTCTCTTGAGACCAGGAGAGAACAGTCAGACTCTCTTGAGACCAGGAGAGAACAGTCAGACTCTCTTGAGACCAGGAGAGAACAGTCAGACTCTCTTGAGACCAGGAGAGAACAGTCAGACTCTCTTGAGACCAGGAGAGAACAGTCAGACTCTCTTGAGACCAGGAGAGAACAGTCAGACTCTCTTGAGACCAGGAGAGAACAGTCAGACTCTCTTGAGACCAGGAGAGAACAGTCAGACTCTCTTCAGACCAGGAGAGAACAGTCAGACTCTCTTCAGACCAGGAGAGAACAGCCAGACTGCAGTAGATAGAGAAGCAACATAGAATTGAGCAGAAGGCGGAAGAGTCCATAGAGTCTTAAGACTGGTGGTGGCCCTACAATGGTGTTTAGTGTAGAAACCCACTCTCTACAGAAACACACGCTCTGTTATAACGTTGTTGAGTTAAGAACGAGGACAACGAGGGTACAATCAGACCGTAGGAGATAGAGACAGAATCACATCAATAGACCCGTTTTCTGTTTATCATCAAACATCACGTTGGAGTGATGCGTGTGTTTCCCGACATCAACGAGCTCTGAAGCAGGATCGCTAACACTCGGGACAAATTTTCATTGAGTGAGTGAGGGAAGATCTTGAAAACACACCAGACTGGTGGCTATAGATATGTTAAACAACTGCATTATTCTCCTGGCTTTAGTTAGCTCTATTTGTGATATTTGACCGTTCAAGGTAATCAATCCTCTGATGACATCTGGGATGTTGTAGACCATAACCATCTGACAACGTGGTTGTTAAGTTGCATGTGATCGTATCCACTTCCATGTAAACAAACTTTTTTCGTCTCTTTTCATGATGGGGAAATGGGTCTGTAACATCTAAAGGCTGATGGTGGACTGCTTATCTCATCCTCTGGTATATTTATGATCCACAGGTGTTAACATCAACATGGACCTGTAGTGGTAACATCAACATGGACCTGTAGTGGTAACATCAACATGGACCTGTAGTGGGGTGGTAACATCAACATGGACCTGTAGTGGGGTGGTAACATCAACGTGGACCTGTAGTGGGGTGGTAACATCAACGTGGACCTGTAGTGGTAACATCAACATGGACCTGTAGTGGGGTGGTAACATCAACGTGGACCTGTAGTGGGGTGGTAACATCAACGTGGACCTGTAGTGGTAACATCAACATGGACCTGTAGTGGTAACATCAACATGGACCTGTAGTGGGGTGGTAACATCAACGTGGACCTGTAGTGGGGTGGTAACATCAACGTGGACCTGTAGTGGTAACATCAACGTGGACCTGTAGTGGAGTGGTAACATCAACATGGACCTGTAGTGGGGTGGTAACATCAACGTGGACCTGTAGTGGGGTGGTAACATCAACATGGACCTGTAGTGGGGTGGTAACATCAACATGGACCTGTAGTGGGTGGTAACATCAACATGGACCTGTAGTGGTAACATCAACATGGACCTGTAGTGGTAACATCAACATGGACCTGTAGTGGGGTGGTAACATCAACGTGGACCTGTAGTGGGGTGGTAACATCAACGTGGACCTGTAGTGGGGTGGTAACATCAACGTGGACCTGTAGTGGGGTGGTAACATCAACATGGACCTGTAGTGGGGTGGTAACATCAACGTGGACCTGTAGTGGGGTGGTAACATCAACATGGACCTGTAGTGGTAACATCAACGTGGACCTGTAGTGGGGTGGTAACATCAACATGGACCTGTAGTGGGGTGGTAACATCAACGTGGACCTGTAGTGGGGTGGTAACATCAACGTGGACCTGTAGTGGGGTGGTAACATCAACGTGGACCTGTAGTGGGGTGGTAACATCAACATGGACCTGTAGTGGGGTGGTAACATCAACATGGACCTGTAGTGGGGTGGTAACATCAACATGGACCTGTAGTGGTAACATCAACGTGGACCTGTAGTGGGGTGGTAACATCAACATGGACCTGTAGTGGTAACATCAACGTGGACCTGTAGTGGGGTGGTAACATCAACGTGGACCTGTAGTGGGGTGGTAACATCAACGTGGACCTGTAGTGGGGTGGTAACATCAACGTGGACCTGTAGTGGGGTGGTAACATCAACATGGACCTGTAGTGGTAACATCAACGTGGACCTGTAGTGGGGTGGTAACATCAACATGGACCTGTAGTGGTAACATCAACATGGACCTGTAGTGGTAACATCAACATGGACCTGTAGTGGGGTGGTAACATCAACATGGACCTGTAGTGGGGTGGTAACATCAACATGGACCTGTAGTGGTAACATCAACATGGACCTGTAGTGGTAACATCAACATGGACCTGTAGTGGGGTGGTAACATCAACATGGACCTGTAGTGGGGTGGTAACATCAACATGGACCTGTAGTGGGGTGGTAACATCAACGTGGACCTGTAGTGGGGTGGTAACATCAACGTGGACCTGTAGTGGGGTGGTAACATCAACATGGACCTGTAGTGGGGTGGTAACATCAACGTGGACCTGTAGTGGGGTGGTAACATCAACGTGGACCTGTAGTGGGGTGGTAACATCAACATGGACCTGTAGTGGGGTGGTAACATCAACGTGGACCTGTAGTGGTAACATCAACATGGACCTGTAGTGGGGTGGTAACATCAACATGGACCTGTAGTGGGGTGGTAACATCAACATGGACCTGTAGTGGGGTGGTAACATCAACATGGACCTGTAGTGGTAACATCAACGTGGACCTGTAGTGGGGTGGTAACATCAACATGGACCTGTAGTGGGGTGGTAACATCAACGTGGACCTGTAGTGGGTGGAACATCAACGTGGACCTGTAGTGGGGTGGTAACATCAACATGGACCTGTAGTGGGGTGGTAACATCAACATGGACCTGTAGTGGGGTGGTAACTCAACATGGACCTGTAGTGGTAACATCAACATGGACCTGTAGTGGTAACATCAACATGGACCTGTAGTGGGGTGGTAACATCAACATGGACCTGTAGTGGGGTGGTAACATCAACATGGACCTGTAGTGGTAACATCAACATGGACCTGTAGTGGGGTGGTAACATCAACATGGACCTGTAGTGGGGTGGTAACATCAACGTGGACCTGTAGTGGGGTGGTAACATCAACATGGACCTGTAGTGGGGGGATAACATCAACATGGACCTGTAGTGGGGTTGGTAACATCAACGTGGACCTTGTAGTGGGTGGTAACATCAACAGTGGACCTGTAGTGGGGTGGTAACATCAACATGGACCTGTAGTGGTAACATCAACATGGACCTGTAGTGGTAACATCAACATGGACCTTAGTGGGGTGGTAACATCAACATGGACCTGTAGTGGGGTGGTAACATCAACGTGGACCTGTAGGGGTGGTAACATCAACGTGGACCTGTAGTGGGGGTGGTAACATCAACGTGGACCTGTAGTGGGGTGGTAACATCAACATGGACCTGTAGTGGGGTGGTAACATCAACGTGGACCTGTAGTGGGGTGGTAACATCAACTGGACCTGTAGTGGGGTGGTAACATCAACGTGGACCTGTAGTGGGGTGGTAACATCAACATGGACCTGTAGTGGGGTGGTAACATCAACATGGACCTGTAGTGGGGTGGTAACATCAACATGGACCTGTAGTGGGGTGGTAACATCAACGTGGACCTGTAGTGGGTGGTAACATCAACGTGGACCTGTAGTGGGGTGGTAACATCAACATGGACCTGTAGTGGGGTGGTAACATCAACATGGACCTGTAGTGGTAACATCAACATGGACCTGTAGTGGTAACATCAACATGGACCTGTAGTGGGGTGGTAACATCAACATGGACCTGTAGTGGTAACATCAACATGGACCTGTAGTGGTAACATCAACATGGACCTGTAGTGGGTGGTAACATCAACATGGACCTGTAGTGGGGTGGTAACATCAACGTGGACCTGTAGTGGGGTGGTAACATCAACATGGACCTGTAGTGGGTTATAACATCAACATGGACCTGTAGTGGGGTGGTAACATCAACGTGGACCTGTAGTGGGTGGTAACATCAACGTGGACCTGTAGTGGGGTGGTAACATCAACATGGACCTGTAGTGGTAACATCAACGTGGACCTGTAGTGGTAACATCAACATGGACCTGTAGTGGTAACATCAACATGGACCTGTAGTGGGGTGGTAACATCAACATGGACCTGTAGTGGGGTGGTAACATCAACGGTGGACCTGTAGTGGGGGTGGTAACAATCAACGTGGACCTGTAGTGGGGTGGTAACATCAACGTGGACCTGTAGTGGGGTGGTAACATCAACGTGGACCTGTAGTGGGGTGGTAACATCAACGTGGACCTGTAGTGGGGTGGTAACATCAACGTGGACCTGTAGTGGGGTGGTAACATCAACGTGGACCTGTAGTGGGGTGGTAACATCAACGTGGACCTGTAGTGGGGTGGTAACATCAACATGGACCTGTAGTGGGTGGTAACATCAAACGGGACCTGTAGTGGGGTGGTAACTCAACATGGACCTGTAGTGGGGTGGTAACATCACGTGGACCTGTAGTGGGGGTGGTAACATCAACGTGGACCTGTAGTGGGGTGGTAACATCAACGTGGACCTGTAGTGGTAGTGGGTGGTAACATCAACATTGGACCTGTAGTGGGTGGTAACATCAACATGGACCTGTAGTGGGGTGGTAACATCAACATGGACCTGTAGTG
>NW_024059616.1:0-33574 GCF_016432855.1 Salvelinus namaycush | reverse complement strand
TGTGTCATCTGCAAACTTGATGATTGAGTTGGAGGTGTGCATGGCCACGAAGTCATGGGTGAAGAGGGAGTACAGGAGGGGGCTGAGCACGCACCCTTGTGGGGCCCCAGTGTTGAGGGTCAGCGAAGTGGAGGTGTTGTTTCCTAACTTCACCACCTGGGGCGGCCCGTCAGAAAGTCCAAGACCCAGTTGCACAGGGCGGGGTTGAGACCCAGGGCCTCCAGCTTGATCATGAGTTTGGAGGGAACTATGGTGTTGAATGCTGAGCTGTAGTCAATGAACAGCATTCTTACATAGGTATTCCTCTTGTCCAGATGGGACAGGGCAGTGTGCAGTGTGATGGCGATTGCATTGTCTGTGGACCTGTTGGAGCGGTATGCAAATTAAAGTGGGTCTAGGGTGGCAGGTAAGGTGGAGGTGATATGATCCTTGACTAGTCTCTCAAAGCACTTCATGATGACAGAAGTGAGTGCTACTGGGTGATAGTCATTTAGTTCAGTTATCTCTGCCTTCTTGGGTACTATCTGAACACTGTTGTGACGATGTAAACACTGTTGTTACGATGTAAACACTGTTGTTACGATGTAAACACTGTTGTTACGATGTAAACACTGTTGTTACGATGTAAACACTGTTGTTACGATGTAAACACTGTTGTTATGATGTAAACACTGTTGTTATGATGTAAACACTGTTGTTATGATGTAAACACTGTTGTTATGATGTAAACACTGTTGTCACTGTTGTTACGATGTAAACACTGTTGTTACGATGTAAACACTGTTGTTACGATGTAAACACTGTTGTTATGATGTAAACACTGTTGTTATGATGTAAACACTGTTGTTATGATGTAAACACTGTTGTTATGATGTAAACACTGTTGTTACTGATGTAAACACTGTTGTTATGATGTAAACACTGTTGTTACGATGTAAACACTGTTGTTACGATGTAAACACTGTTGTTACGATGTAAACACTGTTGTCACTGTTGTTACGATGTAAACACTGTTGTTACGATGTAAACACTGTTGTTACGATGTAAACACTGTTGTTATGATGTAAACACTGTTGTTATGATGTAAACACTGTTGTTACTGTTGTTACGATGTAAACACTGTTGTTACGATGTAAACACTGTTGTTACGATGTAAACACTGTTGTTACGATGTAAACACTGTTGTTACGATGTAAACACTGTTGTTACGATGTAAACACTGTTGTTACGATGTAAACACTGTTGTTACGATGTAAACACTGTTGTTACGATGTAAACACTGTTGTTACTGATGTAAACACTGTTGTTATGTTGTAAACACTGTTGTTACGATGTAAACACTGTTGTTACGATGTAAACACTGTTGTCACTGTTGTTACGATGTAAACACTGTTGTTACGATGTAAACACTGTTGTTACGATGTAAACACTGTTGTTATGATGTAAACACTGTTGTTATGATGTAAACACTGTTGTTACTGTTGTTACGATGTAAACACTGTTGTTACGATGTAAACACTGTTGTTACGATGTAAACACTGTTGTTACGATGTAAACACTGTTGTTATGATGTAAACACTGTTGTTATGATGTAAACACTGTTGTTACGATGTAAACACTGTTGTTACGATGTAAACACTGTTGTTACGATGTAAACACTGTTGTTATGTTGTAAACACTGTTGTTACGATGTAAACACTGTTGTTACGATGTAAACACTGTTGTTACGATGTAAACACTGTTGTCACTGTTGTTACGATGTAAACACTGTTGTTACGATGTAAACACTGTTGTTACGATGTAAACACTGTTGTTATGATGTAAACACTGTTGTTATGATGTAAACACTGTTGTTACTGTTGTTACGATGTAAACACTGTTGTTACGATGTAAACACTGTTGTTACGATGTAAACACTGTTGTTACGATGTAAACACTGTTGTTACGATGTAAACACTGTTGTTACGATGTAAACACTGTTGTTACGATGTAAACACTGTTGTTACGATGTAAACACTGTTGTTACTGTGTAAACACTGTTGTTATGATTGTAAACACTGTTGTTACGATGTAAACACTGTTGTTACGATGTAAACACTGTTGTTACGATGTAAACACTGTTGTTACGATGTAAACACTGTTGTTACGATGTAAACACTGTTGTTACGATGTAAACACTGTTGTTATGATGTAAACACTGTTGTTATGATGTAAACACTGTTGTTACTGATGTTACGATGTAAACACTGTTGTTACGATGTAAACACTGTTGTTACGATGTAAACACTGTTGTTATGATGTAAACACTGTTGTTATGATGTAAACACTGTTGTTACGATGTAAACACTGTTGTTACGATGTAAACACTGTTGTTACGATGTAAACACTGTTGTTATGATGTAAACACTGTTGTTACGATGTAAACACTGTTGTTACGATGTAAACACTGTTGTTACGATGTAAACACTGTTGTTACGATGTAAACACTGTTGTTACGATGTAAACACTGTTGTTACGATGTAAACACTGTTGTTACGATGTAAACACTGTTGTTACGATGTAAACACTGTTGTTACGATGTAAACACTGTTGTTACGATGTAAACACTGTTGTGATGATGTAAACACTGTTGTGATGATGTAAACACTGTTGTTACTGTTGTTATGATGTAAACACTGTTGTTACGATGTAAACACTGTTGTTACGATGTAAACACTGTTGTTATGATGTAAACACTGTTGTTATGATGTAAACACTGTTGTTACGATGTAAACACTGTTGTTATGATGTAAACACTGTTGTTACTGTTGTTACGATGTAAACACTGTTGTTACGATGTAAACACTGTTGTTACGATGTAAACACTGTTGTTATGATGTAAACACTGTTGTTACGATGTAAACACTGTTGTTACGATGTAAACACTGTTGTTACGATGTAAACACTGTTGTTACGATGTAAACACTGTTGTTATGATGTAAACACTGTTGTTATGATGTAAACACTGTTGTCACTGTTGTTATGATGTAAACACTGTTGTTATGATGTAAACACTGTTGTTATGATGTAAACACTGTTGTTATGATGTAAACACTGTTGTGACGATGTAAACACTGTTGTTACGATGTAAACACTGTTGTTATGATGTAAACACTGTTGTTACGATGTAAACACTGTTGTTACGATGTAAACACTGTTGTTACGATGTAAACACTGTTGTTATGATGTAAACACTGTTGTTACGATGTAAACACTGTTGTTATGATGTAAACACTGTTGTCACTGTTGTTATGATGTAAACACTGTTGTTATGATGTAAACACTGTTGTTACGATGTAAACACTGTTGTTATGATGTAAACACTGTTGTTATGATGTAAACACTGTTGTTACGATGTAAACACTGTTGTTACGATGTAAACACTGTTGTTACGATGTAAACACTGTTGTTACGATGTAAACACTGTTGTGATGATGTAAACACTGTTGTGATGATGTAAACACTGTTGTTACGATGTAAACACTGTTGTTACGATGTAAACACTGTTGTTACGATGTAAACACTGTTGTTATGATGTAAACACTGTTGTTACGATGTAAACACTGTTGTTATGATGTAAACACTGTTGTTATGATGTAAACACTGTTGTTATGATGTAAACACTGTTGTTATGATGTAAACACTGTTGTTACGATGTAAACACTGTTGTTACGATGTAAACACTGTTGTTACGATGTAAACACTGTTGTTACGATGTAAACACTGTTGTCACTGTTGTTACGATGTAAACACTGTTGTTATGATGTAAACACTGTTGTTACGATGTAAACACTGTTGTTATGTTGTAAACACTGTTGTTATGATGTAAACACTGTTGTTATGATGTAAACACTGTTGTTATGATGTAAACACTGTTGTGACTGTTGTAAACACTGTTGTTATGATGTAAACACTGTTGTTATGATGTAAACACTGTTGTTATGATGTAAACACTGTTGTTACGATGTAAACACTGTTGTCACTGTTGTTACGATGTAAACACTGTTGTTACGATGTAAACACTGTTGTTACGATGTAAACACTGTTGTTATGATGTAAACACTGTTGTCACTGTTGTTACGATGTAAACACTGTTGTTATGATGTAAACACTGTTGTTATGATGTGAACACTGTTGTTACGATGTAAACACTGTTGTTACGATGTAAACACTGTTGTTACGATGTAAACACTGTTGTTATGATGTAAACACTGTTGTTATGATGTAAACACTGTTGTTATGATGTAAACACTGTTGTTATGATGTAAACACTGTTGTCACTGTTGTGATGATGTAAACACTGTTGTTATGATGTAAACACTGTTGTTATGATGTAAACACTGTTGTTACGATGTAAACACTGTTGTTATGATGTAAACACTGTTGTTACGATGTAAACACTGTTGTGATGATGTAAACACTGTTGTTATGATGTAAACACTGTTGTTATGATGTAAACACTGTTGTTGAACACTGTTGTTATGATGTAAACACTGTTGTTATGATGTAAACACTGTTGTTATGATGTAAACACTGTTGTTATGATGTAAACACTGTTGTGACGATGTAAACACTGTTGTGACGATGTAAACACTGTTGTCACTGTTGTTATGATGTAAACACTGTTGTTATGATGTAAACACTGTTGTTATGATGTAAACACTGTTGTTACGATGTAAACACTGTTGTTACGATGTAAACACTGTTGTTACGATGTAAACACTGTTGTCACTGTTGTAAACACTGTTGTCACTGTTGTAAACACTGTTGTGACTGTTGTAAACACTGTTGTTATGATGTAAACACTGTTGTTATGATGTAAACACTGTTGTTACGATGTAAACACTGTTGTTATGATGTAAACACTGTTGTTACTGATGTAAACACTGTTGTTATGATGTAAACACTGTTGTTATGATGTAAACACTGTTGTTACGATGTAAACACTGTTGTTACGATGTAAACACTGTTGTTACGATGTAAACACTGTTGTTACGATGTAAACACTGTTGTTATGATGTAAACACTGTTGTTATGATGTAAACACTGTTGTGACTGTTGTAAACACTGTTGTCACTGTTGTTATGATGTAAACACTGTTGTTATGTTGTAAACACTGTTGTTATGATGTAAACACTGTTGTTATGATGTAAACACTGTTGTTATGATGTAAACACTGTTGTGACTGTTGTAAACACTGTTGTCACTGTTGTCATGATGTAAACACTGTTGTTACGATGTAAACACTGTTGTTATGATGTAAACACTGTTGTTATGATGTAAACACTGTTGTTACGATGTAAACACTGTTGTTACGATGTAAACACTGTTGTTACGATGTAAACACTGTTGTTATGATGTAAACACTGTTGTTACGATGTAAACACTGTTGTGACGATGTAAACACTGTTGTGACGATGTAAACACTGTTGTGACGATGTAAACACTGTTGTTACGATGTAAACACTGTTGTGACGATGTAAACACTGTTGTCACTGTTGTTATGATGTAAACACTGTTGTTATGATGTAAACACTGTTGTTATGATGTAAACACTGTTGTTACGATGTAAACACTGTTGTTATGATGTAAACACTGTTGTTATGATGTAAACACTGTTGTTATGATGTAAACACTGTTGTTACGATGTAAACACTGTTGTTACGATGTAAACACTGTTGTTACGATGTAAACACTGTTGTTATGATGTAAACACTGTTGTTATGATGTAAACACTGTTGTTACGATGTAAACACTGTTGTTACGATGTAAACACTGTTGTTACGATGTAAACACTGTTGTTATGATGTAAACACTGTTGTTATGATGTAAACACTGTTGTTACGATGTAAACACTGTTGTTACTGATGTAAACACTGTTGTTACGATGTAAACACTGTTGTTATGATGTAAACACTGTTGTTATGATGTAAACACTGTTGTTACGATGTAAACACTGTTGTTATGATGTAAACACTGTTGTTATGATGTAAACACTGTTGTTACGATGTAAACACTGTTGTTACGATGTGAACACTGTTGTTACGATGTAAACACTGTTGTTACGATGTAAACACTGTTGTTATGATGTGAACACTGTTGTTATGATGTAAACACTGTTGTTATGATGTAAACACTGTTGTTATGATGTAAACACTGTTGTTATGATGTAAACACTGTTGTGACGATGTAAACACTGTTGTGACGATGTAAACACTGTTGTGACGATGTAAACACTGTTGTCACTGTTGTTATGATGTAAACACTGTTGTTATGATGTAAACACTGTTGTGACTGTTGTAAACACTGTTGTTATGATGTAAACACTGTTGTTATGATGTAAACACTGTTGTTACGATGTAAACACTGTTGTTATGATGTAAACACTGTTGTTATGATGTAAACACTGTTGTTACGATGTAAACACTGTTGTTATGATGTAAACACTGTTGTTATGATGTAAACACTGTTGTTACGATGTAAACACTGTTGTCACTGTTGTTATGATGTAAACACTGTTGTTATGATGTAAACACTGTTGTTATGATGTAAACACTGTTGTTACGATGTAAACACTGTTGTTACGATGTAAACACTGTTGTTACGATGTAAACACTGTTGTTACGATGTAAACACTGTTGTTACGATGTAAACACTGTTGTTACGATGTAAACACTGTTGTTACGATGTAAACACTGTTGTTATGATGTAAACACTGTTGTTACGATGTAAACACTGTTGTTACGATGTAAACACTGTTGTTACGATGTAAACACTGTTATGATGTAAACACTGTTGTTACGATGTAAACACTGTTGTTACGATGTAAACACTGTTGTTATGATGTAAACACTGTTGTTATGATGTAAACACTGTTGTCACTGTTGTTATGATGTAAACACTGTTGTTATGATGTAAACACTGTTGTTACTGATGTAAACACTGTTGTTATGATGTAAACACTGTTGTTATGATGTAAACACTGTTGTTACGATGTAAACACTGTTGTTACGATGTAAACACTGTTGTTACGATGTAAACACTGTTGTTACGATGTAAACACTGTTGTGATGATGTAAACACTGTTGTTACTGTTGTTATGATTTAAACACTGTTGTTACGATGTAAACACTGTTGTTACGATGTGAACACTGTTGTTACGATGTAAACACTGTTGTTATGATGTAAACACTGTTGTTATGATGTAAACACTGTTGTTACGATGTAAACACTGTTGTTACGATGTAAACACTGTTGTTACGATGTAAACACTGTTGTTATGATGTAAACACTGTTGTTACGATGTAAACACTGTTGTTATGATGTAAACACTGTTGTTACGATGTAAACACTGTTGTGACTGTTGTAAACACTGTTGTCACTGTTGTTATGATGTAAACACTGTTGTTACGATGTAAACACTGTTGTTATGATGTAAACACTGTTGTTACGATGTAAACACTGTTGTTACGATGTAAACACTGTTGTGATGATGTAAACACTGTTGTGATGATGTAAACACTGTTGTTACGATGTAAACACTGTTGTTACGATGTAAACACTGTTGTTACGATGTAAACACTGTTGTTACGATGTAAACACTGTTGTTACGATGTAAACACTGTTGTTATGATGTAAACACTGTTGTTACGATGTAAACACTGTTGTTACGATGTAAACACTGTTGTTACGATGTAAACACTGTTGTTACGATGTAAACACTGTTGTTACGATGTGAACACTGTTGTTATGATGTAAACACTGTTGTCACTGTTGTTACGATGTAAACACTGTTGTTATGATGTAAACACTGTTGTTACGATGTAAACACTGTTGTTATGATGTAAACACTGTTGTTACTGTTGTTACGATGTAAACACTGTTGTTATGATGTAAACACTGTTGTTACGATGTAAACACTGTTGTTACGATGTAAACACTGTTGTTACGATGTAAACACTGTTGTTACGATGTAAACACTGTTGTTATGATGTAAACACTGTTGTTACGATGTAAACACTGTTGTTACGATGTAAACACTGTTGTTACGATGTAAACACTGTTGTTACGATGTAAACACTGTTGTTACTGATGTAAACACTGTTGTTATGATGTAAACACTGTTGTTACGATGTAAACACTGTTGTTACGATGTAAACACTGTTGTTACGATGTAAACACTGTTGTTACGATGTAAACACTGTTGTTACGATGTAAACACTGTTGTTACGATGTAAACACTGTTGTTATGATGTAAACACTGTGACATGTTTTTGATGATCTTCCAAATGCCTTGAAGAGTTTAAAAAGTGTTCCAGAAAAAGTGTTTAGCTATGTGTTCAAATCATAAACACTTGGTTTTACAGTGTAGAGAGTAGGGGAGTATGGGTTAGTAGGGAGGGGGACAAAGGAGGGAAGGGGACTCAAGGAGGAGGGGGGAGTCAGGAGAGAGAAGGGGGGGAGAGGCCAGCATCAAAGGACGACAGCCAGAGGAGGAAGAGGCGGAGGCGGATTCGGGGACTTGGGAATTGTGTCTTAACGTCCTAGTAAGACAAAAGCCGGAGTGAAAATGAATGCCGTGGCTGCGTCATGAAGTGGCAGGGAGGGTGGGGGACGCAGGGAGGGTGGGGACGCAGGGAGGGTGTGGGACGCAGGGAGGGTGGGGGGACGCAGGGAGGGTGGGGGGACGCAGGGAGGGTGGGGGGACGCAGGGAGGGTGTGGGACGCAGGGAGGGTGGGGGGACGCAGGGAGGGTGGGGGGACGCAGGGAGGGTGTGGGACGCAGGAAAGGAATGCGCAACAAAGGATTCTAGAACCTGGAGCAATGGCATGCTACGGAATGCTATTTGATTGATTGTCCCCAGAGCCCAGGAAGGACACAATGGATACTTCATTTGTTTTGCTTTATGTGAATGTAACGCTGTATTTTTAAACTCTGGAATTATAAAAAAAAAACAATGTTGAATAAAATCCAAATATATTTTAAAATAGAGAGATTGAGGCCCAGGATATGACACAGTGGGTGGAGACAGAGGAATAACATTTATCCAATACTCAAACCTTATTTTTGCCTGGCTACCCAAACTCCTAGTTCCAGCCAAGAATGTAAATGGGGTGGCAGGTAGACTATTGGTTAAGAGCATTGGACCAGTAACCAAAAGGTTGCTGGTTTGAATATCAGAGGTGAACAATATTGAGCAAGGCACTTCACCCTGATTGCTAATGTAAAATAATTCAGCTTGGTACGTCAGGTGAACCCTATCCACTGCCAAGGCAGCAGCTACTCTTCCTGGGGTTTATTATGGATCCCCATTAGTTCCTGCCAAGGCAGCAGCTACTCTTCCTGGGGTTTATTATGGATCCCCATTAGTTCCTGCCAAGGCAGCAGCTACTCTTCCTGGGGTTTATTATGGATCCCCATTAGTTCCTGCCAAGGCAGCAGCTACTCTTCCTGGGGTTTATTATGGATCCCCATTAGTTCCTGCCAAAGCAGCAGCTACTCTTCCTGGGGTTTATTATGGATCCCCATTAGTTCCTGCCAAGGCAGCAGCTACTCTTCCTGGGGTTAATTAAGGATCCCCATTAGTTCCTGCCAAGGCAGCAGCTACTCTTCCTGGGGTTTATTGTGGATCCCCATTAGTTCC
Source organism: Salvelinus namaycush (assembly GCF_016432855.1). Lineage (NCBI taxonomy): Eukaryota > Metazoa > Chordata > Actinopteri > Salmoniformes > Salmonidae > Salvelinus > Salvelinus namaycush. The sequence continues at coordinate 23,891 of NW_024059616.1, read as the reverse complement.
TGCCAAGGCAGCAGCTACTCTTCCTGGGGTTTATTATAGACCCCCATTAGTTCCTGTCAAGACAGCAGCTACTCTTCCTGGGGTTTATTATGGATCCCCATTAGTTCCTGCCAAGGCAGCAGCTACTCTTCCTGGGGTTTATTATGGATCTCCATTAATAATTTGTAAATTGTGTAAGTGGTGTGCTTGTTGAATGTCCTTTCCTATAAGCGTGCTGAAAGTCTGTTGTCAATTTGTTCACAGTAAAACAGCATCGTATCTGGTCAAACACAATTTCGTCCAAAAGTTTACAAAGGGTTGGTAACAGGCTGATTGGTCAGCTATTTGAGCCAGTAAACGGGGCTTTACTATTCTTAGGTAGGGGAATGACTTTTGCTTCCCTCCAAGCCTGAGGGAACACACTTTGTAGTAGGCTTAGATTGAAACTATGGCAAATAGGAGTCACAATATTGTCCGCTATTATCCTCAGTAATTTTCCATCCAAGTTGTCAGATCATGGTGGCTTGTCATTGTTGATAGACATACACCTTTTTCACCTCTTCCACACTCACTTCACAGAATTCTAAATTACAATGCTTGTCTTTTATCATTTGGTCAGAGATACTTGGATGTGTAGTGTCAGCGTTTCAAGCTGGCATGTCATCCCTAAGTTTTCTTATCTTGCCAATGAAAAAAGTTATTAAAGTAGTTGGCAATATCAGTGGGCTTTGTGATGAACGAGCCATCTGATTCAACGAGCCATCTGATTCAATGAGCCATCTGATTCAATGAGCCATCTGATTCAATGAGTCATCTGATTCAACGAGCCATCTGATTCAATGAGCCATCTGATTCAATGAATGAAGGAGCCATCTGATTCAATGAGCCATCTGATTCAATGAGCCATCTGATTCAACGAGCCATCTGATTCAATGAGCCATCTAATTCAACGAGCCATCTGATTCAATTAGCCATTTGATTCAATTAGCCATTTGATTCAACGAACCATCTGATTCAACGAGCCATCTGATTCAACGAACCATCTGATTCAACGAGCCATCTGATTCAACGAGCCATCTGATTCAATGAATGAAGGAGCCATCTGATTCAACGAGCCATCTGATTCAACGAGCCATCTGATTCAACGAGCCATCTGATTCAACGAGCCATCTGATTCAATGAGCCATCTGATTCAATGAATGAAGGAGCCATCTGATTCAATGAGCCATCTGATTCAACGAGCCATCTGATTCAATGAGCCATCTGATTCAATTAGCCATTTGATTCAACGAACCATCTGATTCAACGAGCCATCTGATTCAACGAACCATCTGATTCAACGAGCCATCTGATTCAACGAACCATCTGATTCAACGAGCCATCTGATTCAACGAGGCATCTGATTCAATGAGCCATCTGATTCAACGAGCCATCTGATTCAATGAATGAAGGAGCCATCTGATTCAACGAGCCATCTGATTCAACGAGCCATCTGATTCAATGAGCCATCTGATTCAATGAATGAAGGAGCCATCTGATTCAACGAGCCATCTGATTCAATGAGCCATCTGATTCAACGAGCCATCTGATTCAATGAGCCATCTGATTCAATTAGCCATTTGATTCAACGAACCATCTGATTCAACGAGCCATCTGATTCAACGAACCATCTGATTCAACGAGCCATCTGATTCAACGAGCCATCTGATTCAACGAGGCATCTGATTCAACGAGCCATCTGATTCAATGAATGAAGGAGCCATCTGATTCAACGAGCCATCTGATTCAATTAATGAAGGAGCCATCTGATTCAACGAGCCATCTGATTCAACGAGCCATCTGATTCAACGAGCCATCTGGTCTAAAGTAGTGCACTATATAGGGAATAGGGAGACTCTTAAGGTTCTGGTCTAAAGTAGTGCACTATATAGGGAATAGGGAGACTCATAGGGCTCTGGTCTAAAGTAGTGCACTATAAAGGGAATAGGGAGACTCATAGAGCTCTGGTCTAAAGTAGTGCACTATAAAGGGAATAGGGTTCTATAGGGCTCTGGTCTAAAGTAGTGCACTATATAGGGAATAGGGTTCTATAGGGCTATGGTCAAAAGTAGTGCACTATAAAGGGAATAGGGTGCCATTTGAAATGCAAGCCCAACTTAACACAGCCAGAATGAAAAAGCACAGAGTAAACCCACGTTAATAAAGTAAAGGAAAAGAGTTATGTATAACCCAGTGAGAATCTGATTCAAACCAAGCTGGCTGATTGGCTGGAAGAACAGAGCAGGGGCTGAACACACACGTACGTAGAACCACACAGGGTCGGTCAGTAGAACCATACAGGGTCGGTCAGTAGAACCACACAGTGGCGGTCAGTAGAACCATACAGGGTCGGTCAGTAGAACCATACAGGGTCGGTCAGGGTCGGTCAGTAGAACCATACAGGGTCGGTCAGTAGAACCACACAGGGTCGGTCAGTAGAACCATACAGGGTCGGTCAGTAGAACCACACAGGGTCGGTCAGTAGAACCACACAGGGTCGGTCAGTAGAACCATACAGGGTCGGTCAGTAGAACCATACAGGGTCGGTCAGTAGAACCACACAGGGTCGGTCAGTAGAACCACACAGGGTCGGTCAGTAGAACCACACAGGGTCGGTCAGTAGAACCATACAGGGTTGGTCAGTAGAACCACACAGGGTCGGTCAGGGTCGGTCAGTAGAACCACACAGGGTCGGTCAGTAGAACCATACAGGGTCGGTCAGTAGAACCATACAGGGTTGGTCAGTAGAACCACACAGGGTCGGTCAGGGTCGGTCAGTAGAACCACACAGGGTCGGTCAGTAGAACCATACAGGGTCGGTCAGGGTCGGTCAGTAGAACCACACAGGGTCGGTTAGTAGAACCATACAGGGTCGGTCAGTAGAACCATACTGGGTCGGTCAGTAGAACCATACAGGGTCGGTCAGGGTCGGTCAGTAGAACCACACAGGGTCGGTCAGTAGAACCATACAGGGTTGGTCAGTAGAACCATACAGGGTCGGTCAGTAGAACCACACAGGGTCGGTCAGTAGAACCATACAGGGTCGGTCAGTAGAACCATACTGGGTCGGTCAGTAGAACCATACAGGGTCAGTCAGGGTCGGTCAGTAGAACCATACAGGGTCGGTCAGTAGAACCATACAGGGTCGGTCAGTAGAACCATACAGGGTCGGTCAGTAGAACCACACAGGGTCGGTCAGTAGAACCATACAGGGTTGGTCAGTAGAACCATACAGGGTCGGTCAGGGTCGGTCAGTAGAACCACACAGGGTCAGTTAGTAGAACCATACAGGGTCGGTCAGTAGAACCATACTGGGTCGGTCAGTAGAACCATACAGGGTCGGTCAGGGTCGGTCAGTAGAACCATACTGGGTCGGTCAGTAGAACCATACAGGGTCGGTCAGGGTCGGTCAGTAGAACCATACAGGGTCGGTCAGTAGAACCACACAGGGTCGGTCAGTAGAACCATACAGGGTCGGTCAGTAGAACCACACAGGGTCGATCAGTAGAACCATACAGGGTCGGTCAGTAGAACCATACAGGGCCGGTCAGTAGAACCATACAGGGCCGGTCAGTAGAACCACACATGGTCGGTCAGTAGAACCATACAGGGTCGGTCAGTAGAACCATACAGGGTCGATCAGTAGAACCATACAGGGTCGGTCAGTAGAACCATACAGAGTTCAGTTTGTCCCCATAGGGGAACCATTTTGGTGCAGAGGGTTCTACCTATTATCCTCTATGTAGGGTTCTTCATAGAACCCCCTGTATACAGTTCTACCTAGAACCCTTTTATCTTTGGAGGGTTCTTCCTAGAACCCTTTATGAAATGGTTCCACCAGCCTTATTAACCTTTAAAATATAACTATTTATGACAATACATTGTATACTGTATATGATAAGGCCTTTTGTTGAGGACCTAGTTATACTCTAACACAGTGGTGTTAGGAAACTCCTGGTTTACAGGCCACATCCGGCCTGGGAGTCACATTATGCTGGCTTGCAAAGTGATGTGTAATTACTATTGGAATCCAGCCAGAGTTAGGCTATCCAACAAGTGGAATCGTTAATTCCTATTGGAATCCAGCCAGAGTTAGGCTATCCAACAAGTGGAATCGTTCATTCCTATTGGAATCCAGCCAGAGTTAGGCTATCCAACAAGTGGAATAGTTAATTCCTATTGGAATCCAGCCAGAGTTAGGCTATCCAACAAGTGGAATAGTTAATTCCTATTGGAATCCAGCCAGAGTTAGGCTATCCAACAAGTGGAATAGTTAATTCCTATTGGAATCCAGCCAGAGTTAGGCTATCCATGTTACGGCTATCGTCATATTCTTCCTCCTCCTCGGACGAGGAGAGGCGAGACGGATCGGACCAATACGCAGAGTGGTTAGTGTTCATAATGATTTATTAAAACGAAACTGAATACTGAATTACAAAACAAATAAACGAAGTGCATAAACCGATACAGTACCGTGTGGTGCAACAAACACAGACACGGAAACAAACACCCACAAAACACACGTGAAACCCAGGCTGCCTAAGTATGATTCTCAATCAGGGACAACGATTGACAGCTGTCTCTGATTGAGAATCATACCCGGCCGAACACAAACAACCCAACATTCCAACATTGATATTGGAATCCAGCCAGAGTTAGGCTATCCAACAAGTGGAATAGTTCATTGATATTAGAATCCAGCCAGAGTTAGGCTATCCAACAAGTGGAATAGTTCATTGATATTGGAATCCAGCCAGAGTTAGGCTATCCAACAAGTGGAATAGTTCATTGATATTGGAATCCAGCCAGAGTTAGGCTATCCAACAAGTGGAATAGTTCATTGATATTGGAATCCAGCCAGAGTTAGGCTATCCAACAAGTGGAATAGTTCATTGATATTAGAATCCAGCCAGAGTTAGGCTATCCAACAAGTGGAATAGTTCATTGATATTAGAATCCAGCCAGAGTTAGGCTATCCAACAAGTGGAATAGTTCATTGATATTGGAATCCAGCCAGAGTTAGGCTATCCAACAAGTGGAATAGTTCATTGATATTGGAATCCAGCCAGAGTTAGGCTATCCAACAAGTGGAATAGTTCATTGATATTAGAATCCAGCCAGAGTTAGGCTATCCAACAAGTGGAATAGTTCATTGATATTAGAATCCAGCCAGAGTTAGGCTATCCAACAAGTGGAATAGTTCATTGATATTGGAATCCAGCCAGAGTTAGGCTATCCAACAAGTGGAATAGTTCATTGATATTAGAATCCAGCCAGAGTTAGGCTATCCAACAAGTGGAATAGTTCATTGATATTAGAATCCAGCCAGAGTTAGGCTATCCAACAAGTGGAATAGTTAATCATCTGAATTCAGAATGACTGCTAGGGTGGGAAGATTGAATATCTAGACTAACCAGTCATCTAAACTGGAACAACCATTTCAGTAACGGGTGCTATAAATCCAACAGATTGGATTAGGTTAGAAAATTGTGTGTAATTTATCTTTGTGTAGCATAAAATTTAAATCAACCAATTAAATGTACATGCAAAAACACAGATATCACAGTTAAACAAACTATTCTGACAATCTCCCTGCATTAGAGCATGCTGGGAAATATTATAAATGGTTCTATGTAGAACCCTTCTGGCCTTCCAAAGAATCATCAAAGAATCCTGTCTTCCAGAAAGGGTTCTTAGGATGTTAAAGGTTCTAGGTAGAACCCTTCGGCTTGTCTTCCAGAAAGGGTTCTTAGGATGTTAAAGGTTCTAGGTAGAACCCTTCGGCTTGTCTTCCAGAAAGGGTTCTTAGGATGTTAAAGGTTCTAGGTAGAACCCTTCAGCTTGTCTTCCAGAAAGGGTTCTTAGGATGTTAAAGGTTCTAGGTAGAACCCTTCGGCTTGTCTTCCAGAAAGGGTTCTTAGGATGTTAAAGGTTCTAGGTAGAACCCTTCGGCTTGTCTTCCAGAAAGGGTTCTTAGGATGTTAAAGGTTCTAGGTAGAACCCTTCGGCTTGTCTTCCAGAAAGGGTTCTTAGGATGTTAAAGGTTCTAGGTAGAACCCTCCGGCTTGTCTTCCAGAAAGGGTTCTTAGGATGTTAAAGGTTCTAGGTAGAACCCTCCGGCTTGTCTTCCAGAAAGGGTTCTTAGGATGTTAAAGGTTCTAGGTAGAACCCTTCAGCTTGTCTTCCAGAAAGGTTCTTAGGATATTAAAGGTTCTAGGTAGAACCCTTCAGCTTGTCTTCCAGAAAGGTTCTTAGGATGTTAAAGGTTCTAGGTAGAACCCTTCAGCTTGTCTTCCAGAAAGGTTCTTAGGATGTTAAAGGTTCTAGGTAGAACCCTTCAGCTTGTCTTCCAGAAAGGGTTCTTAGGATGTTAAAGGTTCTAGGTAGAACCCTTCAGCTTGTCTTCCAGAAAGGTTCTTAGGATGTTAAAGGTTCTAGGTAGAACCCTTCGGCTTGTCTTCCAGAAAGGGTTCTTAGGATGTTAAAGGTTCTAGGTAGAACCCTTCGGCTTGTCTTCCAGAAAGGGTTCTTCTGATCAGAACAGGTCTTGGTAGAACTCTATCCCTCCTCAAAGAACCCTTTTGGATTTATTGTTTCTAAGATTGTACAGTGGTTACTGTAATGTCAGCTTCTGATCTGAGGGAAACACTGTACTTTGTGTGTGTGTGTGTGTGTGTGTGTGTGTGTGTGTGTGTGTGTGTGTGTGTGTGTGTGTGTGTGTGTGTGTGTGTGTGTGTGTGTGTCAGCATGTAAGGAATGTAGACCTTTTTAACTAAACACAATAAGTACGGACCCATTTAAACCCCAAGGGCCTACGTCCCAAAGGCACCATACTCCCTTTATAGTGTACTACATTTGACCATGGTCCACGGGGCTCTGGGCCAAAGTAGTGCACTATAGGTTATAGGGTCCATTGGGGATGCAGCCTGTCTGGCGCTGTGTACAGTCCAATCAGATCTGATTAATGACTGGATGGATGGATTGATTGACAGATTGATTGACAAGTAGGGCGTATCAGCATCTTCCTCCAATCATCCCAAGGTCACATCTCCCCTCCTGCCCCCTGTCCTCTCCTCCTGCCCCCTGTCCTCTGGCCTCCTCTCCTCCTCCTGCCCCCTGTCCTCTCCTCCTGCCCCCTGTCCTCTCCTCCTGCCCCATGTCCTCTCCTCCTGCCCCCTGTCTTCTCCTCCTGCCCTCTCCTCCTGCCCCCTGTCCTCTCCTCCTGCCCCCTGTCCTCTTCTCCTGCCCCCTGTCTTCTCCTCCTGTCCTCTCCTTCTGCCCCCTGTCTTCTCCTCCTGCCCCCTGTCCTCCCCTCCTGCCCCCTGTCCTCTCCTCCTGCCCCCTGTCCTCTCCTCCTGCCCCCTGTCTTCTCCTCCTGCCCTCTCCTCCTGCCCCCTGTCCTCCCCTCCTGCCCCCTGTCCTCTCCTCCTGCCCCCTGTCCTCTCCTCCTGCCCCCTGCCCTCTCCTCCTGCCCCCTGTCCTCTCCTCCTGCCCCCTGTCCTCTCCTCCTGCCCCCTGTCTTCTCCTCCTGTCCTCTCCTCCTGCCCCCTATCCTCCCCTCCTGCCCCCTGTCCTCTCCTCCTGCCCCCTGTCCTCTCCTCCTTCCCCCTGTCCTCCCCTCCTGCCCCCTGTCCTCTCCTCCTGCCCCCTGTCCTCTCCTCCTGCCCCCTGTCCTCTCCTCCTGCCCCCTGCCCTCTCCTCCTGCCCCCTGTCCTCTCCTCCTGCCCCCTGTCTTCTCCTCCTGCCCTCTCCTCCTGCCCCCTGTCCTCCCCTCCTGCCCCCTGTCCTCTCCTCCTGCCCCCTGCCCTCTCCTTCTGCCCCCTGTCTTCTCCTCCTGCCCCCTGTCCTCTCCTGCCCCCTCCCCTCCTGCCCCCTGTCCTCCCCTCCTGCCCCCTGTCCTCTCCTCCTGCCCCCTGTCTTCTCCTCCTGCCCCCTGTCCTCTCCTCCTGCCCCCTGTCCTCTCCTCCTGCCCCCAGTCCTCTCCTCCTGCCCCCAGTCCTCTCCTCCTGCCCCCTGTCCTCTCCTCCTGCCCCCGTCCTCTCATCCTGCCCCCTGTCTTCTCCTCCTGCCCTCTCCTCCTCTCCTCCTGCCCCCTGTCCTCCTGTCTTGTCCTCTCCTCCTCTCCTCCTGCCCCTGTCTTCTCCTCCTGCCCTCTCCTCCTCTCCTCCTGCGCCCTGTCCTCTCCTCCTCTCCTCCCTGTCTCTCCCATGAGGAAAACTGGACATACAGGAGGTGTCACTGTCTCTTTAAAATAAGGTATATGGACAAGATTTGACTTTTACAGTATGAGAGGATGAGAGACGGGGCAGGAGGGCAGGATGAGGGTGTGACTTACCTACCTTTGGTAGCCTATCCAGAGAGAGTTGAAAGCGAGACACCTCTCATAGAGCCACTCCCTCATTAAGCAGACCAGAGTGGCCCCGCCCCCATTGGACCAAAATGAGGGAGTGGCGTCTTCTTTCTCTAATATCTCTGGCTTATCTTCCAGGGGCGCGTTCAGCAGGACACAGCGGGTTGGAACACTCAGAAATATTTCCATGTAGAAATAAACATGCATCTATGACATATAGGATAAGGGTTGCATCACTGCCTGGTACGACCGCAAGGCACTTCAGAGGGCAGTGCGTACGGCCCAGTACATCACTGGGGCAAAGCTGCCTGCCATCCAGGACCTCTGCACCAGGCGGTGTCAGAGGAAGGCCCTGAAAATTGTCAAAGACCCCAGCCACCCCAGTCATAGACTGTTCTCTCTACTACCGCATGGCAAGCGGTACCGGAGTGCCAAGTCTAGGACAAAAAGGCTTCTCAACAGTTTTTACCCCCAAGCCATAAGACTCCTGAACAGGTAACCAATGGTTACCCAAACTATTTCCATTGTGTGGCCCCCCCAACCCCTCTTTTTACGCTGCTGCTACTCTCTGTTTTTCTTATATGCACAGTCACTTTAACTATACATTCATGTACATACTACCTCAATTGGCCCGACCAACCAGTGCTCCCGCACATTGGCTAACCGGGCTATCTGCATTGTGTCCCGCCACCCCCTCTTTTACACTACTGCTACTCTCTGTTCATCATATATGCATAGTCACTTTAATCTACGTGTACATACTACCTTAATAAGCCTGACTAACCGGTGTCTGTATGTAGCCTCGCTACTTTTATAGCCTCGCTACTGTATATAGCCTGTCTTTTTACTGTTGTTTTATTTCTTTACTTACCTATTGTTCACCTAATAGCTTTTTTGCACTATTGGTTAGAGCCTGTAAGTAAGTATTTCACCTGTTGTATTTGGCGCACGTGACTAACAAACGTTGATTTGATAAGGGGCGCCATATTGAAGCCTCCATCTTGATAAGGGGCACCGTATTGAAGCCTCCATCTTGATAAGGGGCACCGTATTGAAGCCTCCATCTTGATAAGGGGCACCGTATTGAAGCCTCCATCTTGATAAGGGGCACCGTATTGAAGCCTCCATCTTGATAAGGGGCACCGTATTGAAGCCTCCATCTTGATAAGGGGCACCATATTGAAGCCTCCATCTTGGTAAGGGGCACCGTATTGAAGCCTCCATCTTGGTAAGGGGCACCGTATTGAAGCCTCCATCTTGATAAGGGGCACCGTATTGAAGCCTCCATCTTGATAAGGGGCACCGTATTGAAGCCTCCATCTTGATAAGGGGCACCGTATTGAAGCCTCCATCTTGATAAGGGGCACCGTATTGAAGCCTCCATCTTGATAAGGGGAACCGTATTGAAGCCTCCATCTTGATAAGGGGCACCGTATTGAAGCCTCCATCTTGATAAGGGGCGCCATATTGAAGCCCCCATCTTGATAAGGGGCACCGTATTGAAGCCTCCATCTTGATAAGGGGCACCGTATTGAAGCCTCCATCTTGATAAGGGGCACCGTATTGAAGCCTCCATCTTGATAAGGGGCACCGTATTGAAGCCTCCATCTTGATAAGGGGCACCGTATTGAAGCCTCCATCTTGATAAGGGGCACCGTATTGAAGCCTCCATCTTGATAAGGGGAACCGTATTGAAGCCTCCATCTTGATAAGGGGCACCGTATTGAAGCCTCCATCTTGATAAGGGGCACCGTATTGAAGCCCCCATCTTGATAAGGGGCACCGTATTGAAGCCTCCATCTTGGTAAGGGGCACCGTATTGAAGCCTCCATCTTGATAAGGGGCACCGTATTGAAGCCTCCATCTTGGTAAGGGGCACCGTATTGAAGCCTCCATCTTGATAAGGGGCACCGTATTGAAGCCTCCATCTTGATAAGGGGCACCGTATTGAAGCCTCCATCTTGATAAGGGGCACCGTATTGAAGCCTCCATCTTGATAAGGGGCACCGTATTGAAGCCACCTCCATCTTGATAAGGGGCACCGTATTGAAGCCTCCATCTTGATAAGGGGCACCGTATTGAAGCCTCCATCTTGATAAGGGGCACCGTATTGAAGCCTCCATCTTGATAAGGGGCACCGTATTGAAGCCTCCATCTTGATAAGGGGAACCGTATTGAAGCCTCCATCTTGATAAGGGGCACCGTATTGAAGCCTCCATCTTGATAAGGGGCACCGTATTGAAGCCTCCATCTTGATAAGGGGCACCGTATTGAAGCCTCCATCTTGATAAGGGGCGCCATATTGAAGCCCCCATCTTGATAAGGGGCACCGTATTGAAGCCTCCATCTTGATAAGGGGCACCGTATTGAAGCCTCCTCCATCTTGATAAGGGGCACCGTATTGAAGCCTCCATCTTGATAAGGGGCACCGTATTGAAGCCTCCATCTTGATAAGGGGCACCGTATTGAAGCCTCCATCTTGATAAGGGGCACCGTATTGAAGCCTCCATCTTGATAAGGGGCACCGTATTGAAGCCTCCATCTTGATAAGGGGAACCGTATTGAAGCCTCCATCTTGATAAGGGGCACCGTATTGAAGCCTCCATCTTGATAAGGGGCACCGTATTGAAGCCTCCATCTTGATAAGGGGCGCCATATTGAAGCCCCCATCTTGATAAGGGGCACCGTATTGAAGCCTCCATCTTGATAAGGGGCACCGTATTGAAGCCTCCTCCATCTTGATAAGGGGCACCGTATTGAAGCCTCCATCTTGATAAGGGGCACCGTATTGAAGCCTCCATCTTGATAAGGGGCACCGTATTGAAGCCTCCATCTTGATAAGGGGCACCGTATTGAAGCCTCCATCTTGATAAGGGGAACCGTATTGAAGCCTCCATCTTGATAAGGGGCACCGTATTGAAGCCTCCATCTTGATAAGGGGCACCGTATTGAAGCCTCCATCTTGATAAGGGGCGCCATATTGAAGCCCCCATCTTGATAAGGGGCACCGTATTGAAGCCTCCATCTTGATAAGGGGCACCGTATTGAAGCCTCCTCCATCTTGATAAGGGGCACCGTATTGAAGCCTCCATCTTGGTAAGGGGCACCGTATTGAAGCCTCCTCCATCTTGGTAAGGGGCGCCATATTGAAGCCACCTCCATCTTGGTAAGGGGCACCGTATTGATGCCTCCATCTTGATAAGGGGCACCGTATTGAAGCCACCTCCATCTTGATAAGGGGCACCGTATTGAAGCCTCCATCTTGATAAGGGGCACCGTATTGAAGCCACCCCTCACCATTGTAAAACACATTTTGGAAGCTATAGAACTGCATTTATGTTTACAGTACATTAATATTTTGCCATGTTTATTCTATTACTCAAATCTTAAATGCATATTTTTAAATTATATTACGTGATCTAAAAATATTTTATTATTTTTTCCTTTAAACCTCTTATGGCTGCAAGCCCGAAGCCGGGCACAATATGACAACAGCCACTTCAAGTGCAGGGCGCGAAATTCAAAAAAATATTTTTTTTAAATATTTAACTTTCACACATTAACAAGTCCAAGACACCAAATGAAAGATACAGATCTTGTGAATAAAGCCACCATTTCAGATTTTTAAAATGTTTTACAGGGAAGACAAAATATGTAAATCTATTAGCTAACCACGTTAGCAAAAGACACCACTTTTCTAACTCCATCAGTTTCTTACTCCATCAGGTGCTATCACCAATTCGGCCAAATAAAGATATTGATAGCCACTAACCAAGAAAAAACCTCATCAGATGACAGTCTGATAACATATTTATTGTATAGGATAGGTTTTGTTAGAAAAATGTGCATATTTCAGGTATAAATCATAGTTTACAATTGCACCCACCATCACAACTCGACTAGAATAAATACAGAGAGCAACGAGAATTACCTAATTACTAATCATAAAACATTTCTTAAAAATACACAGCTCACAGCAATGGAATATAGAATAACTATCTTCAAAGTAATGACTCGGGACGTCGGGTTTGATATGAAAGCTTCTTTTAGTAATAATTCTTGATCACGTTACATTTAACAACTTTAGATTCTACAGAGCAATGCCAGTAAGATGCTAGCGCAAAGGAGCCAAATAATCACCTGTTAATTGCACTTAACTAGCGCGTTCACTCTCTACTTCCTGTCGCAAGGCATTCTGGAACTTGCAGTCAAAAGCGTAATTCAATACTAACCAATACAATTACATACGTAAATAACTGTAAAGAAATATCTTTAGATACAGCTCAATGAATTAACTTAAACATTAACTCTGTAACACATTAAAGTTACAACATCCTCCCCCCCCGATGAACAACTTTGTTCATCTAGATCTCTAGGCAGTATATCAACTGAATAGGTCTCCTCAACAAAGTCCCTGAAGCAGTACGAACTGAACATGATCTAACTAGGCCATCTCGGCCTGGAAACAGTTCCTCAATCTTTCCTAGTTTCCAGGTTTGTCTGGGTGTGTTATCTTCTCCAATGAGTACAACGTCACCCGCTTTCAGTGGGGTGGGCTGTGGTGTATCACAGCGGTGTGCTGACTTTAGATCCAGCAAGTAGTCTCTTCGCCAACTGTTCCAGAAGCTGGTCACAAGTCTCTGCCTGTACTTCCATCTGCGTGTCATGTCCTCCTTGTTTAGCGTTGGGTGCTGAGTGTCAGCTGGAAATGGCTTTGGAGGCAAAGAGGTTAGTCGTTTACCCACCAGGAAGTGTGCTGGGGTCAGGGGTTGTGGTTCATCCACTTCATTGTGCACGAAGGTCAGAGGCCTAGAATTTAGAATTGCTTCAACCTCTGTCAGGACTGTGCACATCTCTTCAAAGTTGAGTGAAGCTCTCCCAAGAACCTTTCGCAGGCATGTTTTCACTGACCTGACAAGTCTTTCCCAGAATCCGCCCCACCAGGCTGCTCGCTCGGCGATGAACCTCCAGGTGATGCCCCTTTCTGAGAAAAAAGCCAAGAGTTGGGGCTCTTCGATTGCCTTCCACAGCTCTTTCAAGTCCTGATCAGCTCTCTTGAACGTTTTTGCATTGTCTGAGTAGATTACCTTGCATAATCCTCTCCTTGAGATGAATCTTTTTAGAGCTAACAGGAATTTCTCTGTGGACTGATCTGAGACCAGTTCCAAATGCACTGCTCTGGTTACCGCACAAGTGAACAGTGCAATGTATGACTTCTTCACAGACCCATTTTCTTTCACATAGAGCGGTCCTGCAAAATCCACACATGTGACTTCAAATGGTGGCGATTCAGTTATTCTGTCTTTTGGTAAAGGCGCAGTGACCTGCTGTCCGGCTCTTGCCTTGAATCTTTTGCACACTATACATCTTGCCACTGTGCTCTTGACTAGCTGCCTAGCACGCAAGATCCAGTATCGCTCTCTGATTTGTACTAGAGTGTCTCTTGCTCCAGAATGCATCACCTTCTCATGGTTGTACTGTATCAGCATTTCTGAGTATCTGTACTTGTTGGGCAGAACCCATGGGTGCTGCTCTCTGAATGTGAAGCTGGACTGTTGCAGTCTTCCTCCTACACTGAGTAGTTCGTGTTCGTCCAGGAACGGTTTCAGTTCTCTGATTTTACAGTCATTGTTTAGGCTTTTTCCTGCCTTCAGTAGTTTGATCTCCTGTCCAAAACTCTGTTGTTGTGTTACCTTAATCCAGTACTTTTCTGCATCGAACAGTTCGTCAGCAGTCAGTTCACCTTGTATCTTTATGGTTGTACGAGCATTGGCTATGAATCTCTTTATCCAGGCGGTGACTCTGAACACTCTTTTCAGTTTGCTGTACCTTTCAAGCTCCAACACAGGTTCAGGGATGTCTGTGCTGTTTGCTGCGAGTTGTACAGTAACCTGGCCGCTGGACTTGAGTTCTATATTCACCTCTTCCGGAACCTTGTTATCATCAGTCTCTTCGGATATCAGAATTCTGGGTCCATTCCACCATAGCTCGCTCTGTGTCAAGTTTCGAACAGTTTGTCCTCTTGTAGGGAGGTCAGCTGGATTAGTTTTCCCTTCAATATGTGACCATGACTCTGGATTGGTCAAGGACTGGATCTCCGTCACTCTGTTCGCAACAAACTGTTTCCATTTCTGAGCTGAGCTGCAAATCCAATGCAGCACGATCATCGAGTCTGTCCACATTTGGATCTGTTTTTCTTCCAATTTCAGTGTGGTCATCAAGTTGTTTGCGAGTCTCGCTCCAATCACAGCTCCCATGAGCTCCAGGCGTGGCAGCGTCATTTTCTTGAGTGGGGCTACCCTGGACTTGGATGCGACTAGACTTGTTGTTTCCCTGCCTTGTGATTCACCTTGCAAGTAAGCTACTGCACTGTAAGCCCTTTCACTTGCATCACAGAACACGTGTAGTTTCAGAGTGTGGCTATTCTGTGGCCGCATGTCTGTTCTGTACCACCTTGGTATGGTGAGCTGGTGTAACTGGGGTAGTTCTGAACACCACTGTTGCCATTCTCGTGTCAGATCAGGTGGTAATTCTTCGTCCCAGCTGAGTCCCCTCTCCCACATTTCCTGGAACATGCACTTGATCCTGATGGTGAAGGGAGTTAAGAAACCAAGAGGGTCGAAGATACGTGCAGACGACTGTAGAACACTTCTCTTTGTGTTTTCCTTTTGCTTTAGAATGCTCAGTAGCGGCCTGAGGTCAAACACAAAGTCATCTGTTTCCGGTCTCCATACTAAACCTAAAACCTTCAGCACTAATCCTTGTGTTTCTAGCGTCAACGGGTGGTCAGTTGTCGTACTCTCCTCCCATTTTGTTTTTAATTCAGGAGAGTTGGTCATCCACTTGCAGAGGTCCATGCCTGCAATCGACAACATTCGCTTTGCAGTTGTTGTCACAAGGTAAGCCTCTTCAACATTGCGTGAACTTGCAATGAAATCATCTACATAGAGTGACTCTCTCAGTATCTCTACAACTTCTGGTTGTTCTGTTTCATATTGTTTCAGGTGCTTCCTGATTGTAGCTGCCAGCAAAAATGGACTTGGGGAAGCTCCAAATACCACTCTTTTCATCCTCAGCACACGCAGCTCCTCTTCATTTTCTCCCCTTGGTGGGCCTGTGAGCCATAGAAATCTCACGGCGTCTCTGTCTCTCTCTGCTAGGGATATCTGCAGGAAAGCTTTCTTGATGTCTGCCATGAATGCGATCTCATGTAGTCTGAACTTTATCAGAACGCTGAGCAGATCCGGATTCAGGTTCGGTCCTGTGAGTAGACAGTCATTGAGGGATGGACAGCCATCTTCATGGGACGAGGCATCAAACACCACTCTCAGTTTTGTTGTCACCTTGTCTTCTCGGAGTACTGCATGGTGAGGTAAGTAGTATTTTACGTTGTCTGCACTTGATGCGTTGTCCTTGGGCACGTCCTCTGCCATATCCTGTTGTAAGTAGTCCTCTACCACTTCATTGTATCTGCTGTACAACGTCACATCCTTCTTCAGTCTTTTCTTCAGACCTTCAAACCGTTTCTTGGCGATTCTATAGTTGTCTTTGAGTTCTGGCATTTCTCGTTTCCATGGCAACTCCACGTGGTATCGACCATCTTTGAAGGTGGTTGTTTCCTCGAACCTCTGTAGAGCCTCGGTTTCCTCTGTGTTCTGTGTTTTCTCGCTTATAATACCCAGAGACTCAAGCTCCCAGAATGTATGCAGTTGTTTGGAGACTAGTGTGTCTTCATCAAGTGGGATGAACATGCAAGTTGCCTCGGCGACACTTGACATGAACACGGGTCCCTGCACCGACCATCCAAAGGTGCTCTCTAAAGCAACCAGCGTCTCCGTCAGTCGCTCCACTCTGCCTGATACTATCTGCCAGTAGTAGTCTGCTCCTATCAGGACAGAGAGTTCAGGATCATTGTCATCTCCTGGAAAGTCTGCGAGCTGCAGTCCTTTTCTATTGAGCTCATGTCGAATCTGTTCACCAGGAACCTTCATCACAGCTGTGCACACTTGTGGGGTTTCAATTGCCTCTATCTCTATTCTCTGCTGTTTGTCCCAGACATTCTCCAAGATGACTTTCACTGTGTTGCGTTGGGACGTTGCTGGGGCAGAGGAGCCAAACGTGTGAAGAGTGAGTGCCTCTTGTCTGATTACTGGTAGCTTCAAGCCCTTCACAAGGTTTTCATGTATGAAGCTTCTCTGACTGCCTCCATCTAGTAAGCAACGAGCTATCTTCCTGCCCGATGGGCCTTCTACCCATGCCTTTGCCGTTTGTAGCAACACAGTGTTCTGTCCATCTGGTTTCATCTTCACTGAATGGGGAATAACTGAGGAAACAACAGCATCTACAGAAACAGTAGGGGGTTGCACCTCACTCCTCTTACCGGTACACACAGCAATGTGATGTCTGCTTCCACATGTTGCACATGACACATCTTTGACTTTACAGAATTTTGCTATGTGTCTCTGTCCTAAACATACAAAGCATCTTCCCATTTTCTTTAGTTTCTCTTTGCGTGTAGCAATATTGTGGTCAGGGCAGTTTTCTGATTTGTGGTCTGCACTGTCACAGAATAGACAGTTTTGTTCCTTCTGGCTGGCTGTATGCAGTGCTGCAGCAGAGGGCATGTTGGGTCTTTTTGTTTTCATTTCATTGGAGAAGCATGACTTGTTCCATGGTTTGCTCTCTTTCTGTTGGTTGCATGATCTTGTCATTTGTAGCGCTCTCTCCCTGCTCTGAACCTCCTTCTGTAGGAAACTGACAATCTCAGACACTTTCCATTCATCATCTACTCCCCTCTGACGACTATAGTCAAGAGCTATGTCCTCTGGAATCATCTGCAGTAAGATTGGGCATAGTAGGCTTCCATAGGTTTCTGACACTACACCCAGTGATTCCAGGCTCCTAATCTGAATTTCACATTCATCATATAGCTGCCTCAATGCATTTAGATCAGAGGATTTCTTCACAGGGGTGAGATTCAGCAGCTTTGACATATGAGCACTAATCACAAGATCTTTCCTTCCAAATCTGCTCTTGAGTAGAGCGATTGCATCATCATAGTTACTGTCTGTTAACATCAGTCCTGCTACTGCCTTTGCAGCTGGTCCAGTGAGATATGTTTTCAGATAGGTAAACTTCTCTTTATTACACAGTGAATCATTGTTGTGAATAGCAGTCTCATACTGGCTCCAAAACTCCTGCCACATACTGACATCTCCATAGAATGTCTCAATAATCAACTTTGGTAGCCTTACTGATTGTCTCTGTGATCTGTTTGAGTTAGCGTCACTCACCCGTGCTGATAGTGGATTGAGATCCTGGTTTTTCTTTATCACTCGTTGTGCACGGCTCTTCAGCATGATAACGCGCTCTTTGTAATCCTCCGTGCATGCAATCTCTGCCTCCAATCCGTCCAATGGCGTTAACTGTTCAATTCCACGATCAAGTTCAAACAAACTGTTCTCCTTAGCTAACAGCAATTCCAACAATGTACTCAAGTGATCGGTATCCGGATTCGACTGGGATATTTCCACGTCAATCTGATTCAAAATCCGTGTTGTGGCACCTCGAATGGTACCCCGCTTTCGTCTCATTCTTTCGGTTTCATGCCGACGTTCCTCCTCAGCCATTTCAGCTGCTTCTTCGTCGCAGCTCATATCCCGGGTTTCGGCACCAAAATATAGAATAACTATCTTCAAAGTAATGACTCGGGACGTCGGGTTTGATATGAAAGCTTCTTTTAGTAATAATTCTTGATCACGTTACATTTAACAACTTTAGATTCTACAGAGCAATGCCAGTAAGATGCTAGCGTAAAAAAGCCATCAATCACCTGTTAATTGCACTTAACTAGCGCGTTCACTCTCTACTTCCTGTCGCAAGGCATTCTGGAACTTGCAGTCAAAAGCGTAATTCAATACTAACCAATACAATTACATATGTAAATAACTGTAAAGAAATATCTTTAGATACAGCTCAATGAATTAACTTAAACATTAACTCTGTAACACATTAAAGTTACAACATGGAAAGACACAGATCTTGTGAATTCAGACAATATTTCAGATGTTCTAAGTGTTTTACAGCGAAAACACAATAAATCGTTATATTAGCATACCACATGTGCAAACGTTACCCGAGCATTGATTCAAGCCAAAGAGAGCGATAACGTAATCATCGCCAAAATATATTAATTTTTTCACTAACCTTCTCAGAATTCTTCCGATGACACTCCTGTAACATCATATTACAACATACATATAGAGTTTGTTCGAAAATGTGCATATTTAGCCACAAAAAAACGTGGTTATACAATGACAATACTAGCAAAACTAGCCTGAAAATGTCGGGCGCCATCTTTAACAGTGATCTTGTCTCATGCATAACTATTCATAAACTTGACTAAAAAAATATAAGTTGGACAGCTATCGAAAGACAAATTAGTTCTTAATGCAATCGCTGAATTACATTTCTAAAATTATCCTTACTGTGCAATACAGGGTTCGCCAAGCGAAGCTATACCAAAGAAAATGGCGGAATATGCGTTTAAAATTTTTCAACAGAACAACGATTTATCATCTTAAATATTTCTTACTATGAGGTGATCTTCCATCAGAATCTTGGGCAATGTATCCTTTCTTGGGTCTAATCTTCTTTTGGTCGAAAGATGTCCTCTTGTCCGTCGAAATGCCCACTAACGTTCGACCGGGACCCCGAAATGTGCCCGGCGCTTCAAAGTGCAACACAAAGCAATGCCTCAAAATCGCACTAAACGGATATAAATTGCTATAAAACGGTTTAAATTAACTACCTTATGATGTTTTTAACACCTATAACGAGTAAAAACATGACCGGCGAAATATTACTGGCTAAACCCAAGCTTGGAAAGAGAGCAGGTCCGACGTACATCGTGCGTCAGGCGCAGCAGGAAAAGAACGGTACATCCGGTCTTTGGCCTTTTATACAGGCCCTGATTGCGCAATCGACTCCATTCAAATTGTCACCTCTTACTGACATCTAGAGGAAGGCGTAGGCAGTGTTTGTAGCATCATAGCATTCACAGGGACTTATGAACTGACCTGGGAGCAGGGGCCAAGATTTCTGAAATCTCACTCCATATCAGGAAAAGTGCTGTAGAATGAGTTCTGTTCCACTCAGAGACATAATTCAAACGGCTATAGAAACTAGAGAGTGTTTTCTATCCAATAATAACAATAATATGCATATTGTACGAGCAAGAATTGAGTACGAGGCCGTTTGAAATGGGCACCTTAAACAGAGCTACTCAATACTGCCCCTGCAGCCATAAAAAGTTAAGTATAATTTTTGTTTGATTACTAATGCTACTACAACAACAAAAATACATGTAATTTTGTCCTTGAAACATTTAATTGAAATACTTTTGAATTTCATTCATTCCTATGGAGGACTGCCCCTACAGGGGAGTGCCAATATGGCCGACCAGTGGCTTCAAAGCCTCTCAATGGCCAATATATAACATCAGCCTTCTAGGGGTTTTATACATCACTTGGTGGGTGTTACATCTTAAACCAATAGTGACCCCTGGTGGCCACTAAAGGTATTACACTCAGGTTTTGCTTTTCTAGAAACCAATAACAGCAAATAATACAATCCAGCCACTTCACTGTTTAGTTGTCAGAAAACTCAGAAAACTCAGAAGACTTAGAAAACTCAGAAAACTCAGAAAACTCAGGAAAAAAGATGAGTTTCATAGATTCCGTCACACATTTTATACCAATTTATTTTTTGTATATTTTTTTACAATTACACAAACATTTGTGGCAGTCGTAAATTATTGTAAAAATAACAGCACACATCAAATGGTTCAAAATATAACTTTTTAAAAACATTTTTCCCTAAAAGGAGTATTTTCCAATACTGTCCTTCACATCCATTTGACTATGCTGGTTTTTACATGATCAGTTCTGAGTTATTGATCGTTGTGGTTAATCAATCATTAAGTGGAGGTAACCTACTATAACAGTGTAGTTGATGTATCAACCAACATAAAGATTTTATCCTGATCCTAGATCTGTTTGTAGATCTGTTTGTGACATCATGACAATGACAGCAAGAGCCCAAACTGGTCTAGGGCCAGCCCAGAGAGCAACACTGGTCCAGGGCCAGCCCAGAGAGCACCACTGGTCCAGGGCCAGCCCAGAGAGCACCACTGGTCTAGGGCCAGCCCAGAGAGCAACACTGGTCTAGGGCCAGCCCAGAGAGCACCACTGGTCTAGGGCCAGCCCAGAGAGCAACACTGGTCTAGGGCCAGCCCAGAGAGCACCACTGGTCTAGGGCCAGCCCAGAGAGCAACACTGGTCTAGGACCAGCCCAGAGAGCACCACTGGTCTAGGGCCAGCCCAGAGAGCACCACTGGTCTAGGGCCAGCCCAGAGAGCACCACTGGTCTAGGGCCAGCCCAGAGAGCACCACTGGTCTAGGGCCAGCCCAGAGAGCACCACTGGTCTAGGGCCAGCCCAGAGAGCAACACTGGTCTAGGGCCAGCCCAGAGAGCAGCACTGGTCTAGGGCCAGCCCAGAGAGCACCACTGGTCTAGGGCCAGCCCAGAGAGCAACACTGGTCTAGGGCCAGCCCAGAGAGCAACACTGGTCTAGGACCAGCCCAGAGAGCACCACTGGTCTAGGGCAAGCCCAGAGAGCACCACTGGTCTAGGGCCAGCCCAGAGAGCAACACTGGTCTAGGGCCAGCCCAGAGAGCAACACTGGTCTAGGGCCAGCCCAGAGAGCAATACTGGTCTAGGGCCAGCCCAGAGAGCAACACTGGTCTAGGGCCAGCCCAGAGAGCAACACTGGTCTAGGACCAGCCCAGAGAGCACCACTGGTCTAGGACCAGTCCAGAGAGCAACACTGGTCTAGGACCAGCCCAGAGAGCACCACTGGTCTAGGGCCAGCCCAGAGAGCACCACTGGTCTAGGGCCAGCCCAGAGAGCAACACTGGTCTAGGACCAGCCCAGAGAGCACCACTGGTCTAGGGCCAGCCCAGAGATCACCACTGGTCTAGGGCCAGCCCAGAGAGCAACACTGGTCTAGGACCAGCCCAGAGAGCACCACTGGTCTAGGGCCAGCCCAGAGATCACCACTGGTCTAGGACCAGCCCAGAGAGCACCACTGGTCTAGGACCAGCCCAGAGAGCACCACTGGTTGAAAGAAATATATACACATATATATACAACTAGTTGCCATTGAAATGACATCTTTTCAACCAGTTTTGATCACTGGGAAAACGAACAAGTCGTGACATAGTTCAGACAGAATTCGTGACATAGTTCAGACAGAATTCGTGACATAGTTCAGACAGAATTCGTGACATAGTTCAGACAGAAAGTGCATTTCCTTGAGCGTCTACACAAGTCTATCATGTTTGTGTAAGGCATCATTGAGAAAGTGCAAAATGATTTGCAGAAGTAGCCTGGGCAGTTTGAGCCATCACTCCTTGTCATGTAACGACAACACAAACAGATGTGAGAGCAGTAATAAAACAGGTAAGTAGAACATGATATACAGTCAGTACCCATCTGTGATGAGGTAGATTACCGCTGTCTGCTATTACGTTCACTCTGTTTGATATCTAGCCAATATTCATTTCACTTCAGAGACTTCTAGTCATTAGCTACTTATTAAAACATTTTGGAAAATCAATTAGCTTATTTCCCCTTATTTTTTTGCAACAACGTGAATAATTGAATCATGTACAACGTCATAACATCGACTAATTATTCCACCGTGAGTGATCAGAAGAATTGGGCTGTGTGTTTAAAACGCGGGCCTTACTTTACAGAGAAATTGACGCTGAGAAAAGAGGCTACGGGAAATCAGACCAAAAGCAACACCTGTGATTCCGACACACCTGTGATTCCAACACACCTGTGATTCCAACACACCTGTAATTCCAACACACCTGTGATTCCAACACACCTGTAATTCCAACACACCTGTGATTCCAACACACCTGTGATTCCAACACACCTGTGATTCCAACACACCTGTAATTCCAACACACCTGTGATTCCAACACACCTGTGATTCCAACACACCTGTGATTCCAACACACCTGTGATTCCAACACACCTGTGATCCAACACACCTGTAATTCCAACACACCTGTAATTCCAACACACCTGTGATTCCAACACACCTGTGATTCCAACACACCTGAGATTCCAACACACCTGTAATTCCAACACACCTGTAATTCCAACACACCTGTGATTCCAACACACCTGTGATTCCAACACACCTGTAATTCCAACACACCTGTGATTCCAACACACCTGTGATTCCAACACACCTGTAATTCCAACACACCTGTAATTCCAACACACCTGTGATTCCAACACACCTGTGATTCCAACACACCTGTGATCCAACACACCTGTGATTCCAACACACCTGTAATTCCAACACACCTGTGATTCCAACACACCTGTGATTCCAACACACCTGTGATTCCAACACACCTGTAATTCCAACACACCTGTAATTCCAACACACCTGTAATTCCAACACACCTGTGATTCCAACACACCTGTGATTCCAACACCCACCAAAACACAGTTCATTTATCAGACTCTCTAATTCAGAGCAACTCAAGGGCACATTGGACAGATTTTTCCACCTTGTCGGCTCGATGATTTGAACCTGGACCTTTAGGTTACTGGCCCAACCGCTACCTGCCGCCCTGTATATAAAAAGATGCATTGGAATGACTGCATTAAATCATAGTACATACTCAGACATATGTTAATATTAAGGATGGAAGAAATATAACGTGTGTATGAATAAAATGTGACCAGTTTGAAGGAAACAGTTCTGAGCTTTGACAAAACCCTCTTTATATTATGTTACTGAAAACCTCTAGAAACACCCGTTTACTATTTACCCTGAAATTAAAATCTGATTTTATATCAGAACTATTCAAACTGACGTCATCGATCTCTCAGAGTCCGAGACTGCTGATTGGTTTAAGAGTCCAGCTCTGTTCGTCCAACCATATGCCACCATGGGCCAATTTCCCAAAACACAGATTTTATTTATTTTACTAGGCAAGTCATTTTAGAACACATTTTTATTTTCAATGACGGTCTAGGAACAGTGCGCCTTGTTCAGGGGCAGAACGACAGATTTGTACCTTGTCAGCTCGGGGATTTGAACTTCCAACGCTCTAACCACTAGGCTACGCTGCCGCCCCATATTAAGTATAGATCTACAGTGGGCACCAGAAGAGACTCCCACAGAGGAAGAGTGAGAGAGAAAGAACGAATCAAAGAGCTCCAGGACAAAGTTTCTAGTCTTGCCTCACCAGCCTCAGGTGAGGAGAGGGTCATCGTCTCCGGCCAGACCTTCCTCTTCTGGGATGAGGACCTCTGCCTCCTTACTTTCATCCACCCCCAGCAGCCCCACACTCCTGTGGGTCACAGAAAGAGCAAGAGAAGGAGCCAGAGAGACAGGGAGAGAGAGAGAGACGGGGAGAGAGAGAGACGGGGA
>NW_024059615.1:20000-33584 GCF_016432855.1 Salvelinus namaycush | reverse complement strand
AAGTAGGTTTTTTGGGTTGTTTTGAGAGGAGCGAATTGGGGCCTGTGTGTGTGTGTGTACAGTACAGTACATACAGGTGTGTGTGTGTGTGTGTACAGTACAGTACAGTACATACAGGTGTGTGTGTGTGTGTGTACAGTACATACAGGTGTGTGTGTGTGTGTGTGTACAGTACAGTACATACAGGTGTGTGTGTGCAGTACATACAGGTGTGTGTGTGTGTGTGTACAGTACAGTACATACAGGTGTGTGTGTGTGTGTACAGTACAGTACATACAGGTGTGTGTGTGTGTGTGTGCAGCACAGTACATACAGGTGTGTGTGTGTGTGTGTGTACAGTACAGTACAGTACATACAGGTGTGTGTGTGTGTGTGTGTACAGTACATACAGGTGTGTGTGTGTGTGTGTGTGTACAGTACAGTACATACAGGTGTGTGTGTGTGTGTACAGTACAGTACATACAGGTGTGTGTGTGTGTGTGCAGCACAGTACATACAGGTGTGTGTGTGTGTGTGTGTACAGTACAGTACATACAGGTGTGTGTGTGTGTACAGTACATACAGGTGTGTGTGTGCAGTACATACAGGTGTGTGTGTGCGTGTGTGTACAGTACATACAGGTGTGTGTGTGTACAGTACAGTACATACAGGTGTGTGTGTGTGTGTGTACAGTACATACAGGTGTGTGTGTGTGTGTGTGTACAGTACAGTACATACGTGTGTGTGTGTGTGTGTGTGTGTGTGTGTGTGTGTGTGTGTGTGTGTGTGTGTGTGTGTGTGTGTGTGTGTGTGTGTGTGTGTACAGTACAGTACATACAGGTGTGTGTGTGTGTACAGTCTAGTACAGTATTTCTGTCAGTGAGCTGCTGCTGTTCTTCTCTAAATAAGACCGTTAGTACTGCTTACTGAGACGTCAGGTTTCCTGTGGCCCGCTGTGTGTGTGTCCCTGTGTGTGTTTCCGTGTGTGTGTGTGTGTTTGTGTGTGATTGTGTGTGTGTGTGTGTGTGTGTGTGTGTGTGTGTGTGTGTGTGTGTGTGTGTGTGTGTGATTGTGTGTGTGTGTGTGTGTGTGGCTTGCTCCCAGAGACCTGAATCCCTCCGTGGAATATTTTCATACTGCGTGCTTCTTACTGACAGAATGAAAAATGATACCTGGAAAATGTAAATAAATAATCAACTCCCCGGCCGACATGACTGTCTGGACAGAGACTGTTGAGCTCGTTCACTCATTTGTGCATCCAAAATGGCACCCTATTCACTACGTAGTGCTCTACAGATCTCCAGTGGTAGAATACAGACGTATCAGACAGGTCAGATCTCCAGTGGTAGGCTCCAGACGTATCAGACAGGTGAGATCTCCAGTGGTAGGCTCCAGACGTATCAGACAGGTCAGATCTCCAGTGGTAGAATACAGACGTATCAGACAGGTCAGATCTCCAGTAGTAGAATACAGACGTATCAGACAGGTCAGATCTCCAGTAGTAGACTACTGACGTATCAGACAGGTCAGATCTCCAGTGGTAGAATACAGACGTATCAGACAGGTCAGATCTCCAGTAGTAGAATACAGACGTATCAGACAGGTCAGATCTCCAGTAGTAGACTACAGACGTATCAGACAGGTCAGATCTCCAGTAGTACAATACAGACGTATCAGACAGGTCAGATCTCCAGTGGTAGAATACAGACGTATCAGACAGGTCAGATCTCCAGTGGTAGAATACAGACGTATCAGACAGGTCAGATCTCCAGTGGTAGAATACAGACGTATCAGACAGGTCAGATCTCCAGTGGTAGACTACAGACGTATCAGACAGGTCAGATCTCCAGTGGTAGACTACAGACGTATCAGACAGGTCAGATCTCCAGTAGTAGAATACAGACGTATCAGACAGGTCAGATCTCCAGTGGTAGAATACAGACGTATCAGACAGGTCAGATCTCCAGTAGTAGACTACAGACGTATCAGACAGGTCAGATCTCCAGTAGTAGAATACAGACGTATCAGACAGGTCAGATCTCCAGTAGTAGAATACAGACGTATCAGACAGGTCAGATCTCCAGTAGTAGACTACAGACGTATCAGACAGGTCAGATCTCCAGTAGTAGAATACAGACGTATCAGACAGGTCAGATCTCCAGGAGTAGAATACAGACGTATCAGACAGGTCAGATCTCCAGTAGTAGAATACAGACGTATCAGACAGGTCAGAGCTCCAGTAGTAGAATACAGACGTATCAGACAGGTCAGATCTCCAGTAGTAGAATACAGACGTATCAGACAGGTCAGATCTCCAGTGGTAGGCTCCAGACGTATCAGACAGGTCAGATCTCCAGTAGTAGAATACAGACGTATCAGACAGGTCAGATCTCCAGTAGTAGAATACAGATGTATCAGACAGGTCAGATCTCCAGTAGTAGAATACAGACGTATCAGACAGGTCAGATCTCCAGTGGTAGAATACAGACGTATCAGACAGGTCAGATCTCCAGTAGTATAATACAGACGTATCAGACAGGTCAGATCTCCAGTAGTTAAATACAGACGTATCAGACAGGTCAGATCTCCAGTGGTAGGCTCCAGACGTATCAGACAGGTCAGATCTCCAGTAGTAGAATAAAGACGTATCAGACAGGTCAGATCTCCAGTAGTAGAATACAGACGTATCAGACAGGTCAGATCTCCAGTGGTAGAATACAGACGTATCAGACAGGTCAGATCTCCAGTAGTAGAATACAGACGTATCAGACAGGTCAGATCTCCAGGAGTAGAATACAGACAGGTCAGATCTCCAGTAGTAGAATACAGACGTATCAGACAGGTCAGATCTCCAGTAGTAGAATACAGACGTATCAGACAGGTCAGATCTCCAGTGGTAGAATACAGACGTATCAGACAGGTCAGATCTCCAGTAGTAGAATACAGACGTATCAGACAGGTCAGATCTCCAGTAGTAGAATACAGATGTATCAGACAGGTCAGATCTCCAGTACTAGACTACAAACGTATCAGACAGGTCAGATCTCCAGTAGTAGAATACAGATGTATCAGACAGGTCAGATCTCCAGTAGTAGAATACAGACGTATCAGACAGGTCAGATCTCCAGTAGTAGAATACAGACGTATCAGACAGGTCAGATCTCCAGTAGTAGAATACAGACGTATCAGACAGGTCAGATCTCCAGTAGTAGAATACAGACGTATCAGACAGGTCAGATCTCCAGTAGTAGAATACAGACGTATCAGACAGGTCAGTTCTCCAGTAGTAGAATACAGATGTATCAGACAGGTCAGATCTCCAGTAGTACAATACAGACGTATCAGACAGGTCAGATCTCCAGTAGTAGAATACAGACGTATCAGACAGGTCAGATCTCCAGTGGTAGGCTCCAGACGTATCAGACAGGTCAGATCTCCAGTAGTAGAATACAGACGTATCAGACAGGTCAGATCTCCAATGGTAGGCTCCAGACGTATCAGACAGGTCAGATCTCCAGTTGTAGAATACAGACGTATCAGACAGGGAAGCTACAGACAACTCTCCTCTTCTCTTCCCTCTTCTCTCTTTCGCTCTCTCCCCTTCTCCCTTTCGCTCTCTCCCCTTCTCCCTCTCGCTCCCCCTTTTCCCCCTCTCTCCCCATTTTCCCCCTCTCTTCCCCTTTCCCCCCCTCTCCCCCCTTCTCCTTCTCTCTCTGCCCTTCTCCCTCTCGCTCTCTCCCCTTCTCCCTCTCTCTCCCCCTTCTCCCTCTCCCTCTCGCTCTCTCCCCTTCTCCCTCTCTCCCCCCTTCTCCCTCTCTCTTCCCCTTCTCCCTCTCTCCCCCCTTCTCCCTCTCTCTCCCCCTTCTCCCTCTCTCTCCCCCCGTCTCCCTCTCTTTACCCCTTCTCCCTCTTCCTCCCCTCCTCCTCCCTTCCTCCTCCATTTCCTTCCACTTCCCATCCCTCTCCTCCGTGGTATGTGGTGTTGACTGTATTTTGCTTGGGGCAGGGAAACTAGGCCAGGATTACTCTTGCTGGCATGTCCCCAGTGAAGCGTGCGTGTGTGTGTGAAGGGTGTGTTGGGCTGTGTTTGTGTGTGTGACGGTGTGTGTTGGTCTGCGTGTATCTCGCTGTCGCTCTCGCTTTCTTGATGTGTGTGTGTGTCTTGGTGTTTGTGTGTCTTGGTGTGTGTGTGTGTCTGTGTGTCTTGGTGTGTGTGTGTGTCTGTGTGTCTTTGTGTGTGTGTGTGTGTGTGTGTGTGTGTGTGTGTGTGTATCTTGGTGTGTGGGCCTGGGAGGGCAGGCAGGCTGTCCAGGCAGCAGTGAGGGAGAGCGGGGCATATGGAGACTGGGTATTGAGCCAGCAGGTATATTTCAACGTCTGCTCTTCTTCTGTTTAATATTCCATCCTTCATGCTCTCTTCTTGTGTCCTGGCTGCCAAGTAATGTTTGTGCTGCCAGCAAAGAGACCACAAAGTCCAATGGAACTAAACACAAAGAAATATGAAATATTGTACAGTATGGCTGTGGTTGTACATTATGTCTGTACTAGTCTTCGTTCTATAGCTTTGTTTTTTCAAAATGCCTGGGTTTGTCTTTGCACGCAAAGAGCAGTACAGTGGTTTGATACGTGAATCTATCAAGCTTGATACCTTTGAATTTACGTACATCTGATAGTCTTATACTGGACACACACACACACACACACACACACACACACACACACACACACACACACACACACACACACACACACACACACACACACACACACACACACACACACACACACACACACACACACACACACACACACACACACACACACACACACACACACGGGCCCTCTGATTCTCCTCTCAGCGTTCCAGATTTAATTGTTCTTATAATTAGGTTGCAGCAATGCTTGTGGCTGGAGGGATGGTGTGTTTGTCTTTGTTAGTGTGTGTGTTTTTGCGTATATGTGTCTGTAAACTTACGTGTGTGTGTGTGTTTGTAGCGTCACCTCTGTGCATTGCATTGTGCCTGTAGGGTGTATTGCTGTGATCTGTGAGTACCATTACCTCTACTGAGACGGCAGCATGCCAAAACTCTAATCCTCAACTCCCTCCCAAACACCGAACCCTCCCTCCCTTCCTTCCTCCATCTTCTTCTCTCCCTCTCCCCTCCTTCCATCTCCCTCCCTCCCTC
Source organism: Salvelinus namaycush (assembly GCF_016432855.1). NCBI lineage: Eukaryota > Metazoa > Chordata > Actinopteri > Salmoniformes > Salmonidae > Salvelinus > Salvelinus namaycush. The sequence goes on along the minus strand of NW_024059615.1, from coordinate 28,419 downwards.
CCTCCCTCCCTCCCTCCCTCCCTCCCTCCCTCCCTCCCTCCCTCCCTCCATCTCCTTCCTCTCTTAACCAACATCAGAGAGTGTTTCACTAGCTACCACTGCAGCTACAGCCAGACCAGCAGGCCCTAAGGCTCAGGGTTTGATCCCTGGCTGTAAAATGCATTATCTTCTGCTGCTGGGGCCGATGGATGGATGGATGGGTGTGTAGATAGTTGTATGGATGGATGGATGGATGGATGGATGGGTGAATGGATGGGTGTGTAGATAGTTGTATGGATGGATGGGTGTGTAGATAGTTGTATGGAGGGATGGGTGGATGGATGGGTGTGTAGATAGTTGTATGGATGGATGGGTGTGTAGATAGTTGTATGGATAGATGGGTGTGTAGATAGTTGTATGGGTGGATGGGTGTGTAGATAGTTGTATGGATAGATGGGTGTGTAGATAGTTGTATGGAGGGATGGGTGTGTAGATAGTTTTATGGAGGGATGGGTGGATGGATGGGTGTGTAGATAGTTGTATGGATAGATGGGTGTGTAGATAGTTGTATGGATGGATGGGTGTGTAGATAGTTGTATGGATAGATGGGTGTGTAGATAGTTGTATGGAGGGATGGGTGTGTAGATAGTTGTATGGATAGATGGGTGTGTAGATAGTTGTATGGATAGATGGGTGTGAGATAGTTGTATGGATGGATGGGTGTGTAGATAGTTGTATGGATGGATGGGTGTGTAGATAGTTATATGGAGGGATGGGTCTGTAGATAGTTGTATGGATAGATGGGTGTGTAGATAGTTGTATGGATAGATGGGTGTGTAGATAGTTGTATAGAGGGATGGGTGTGTAGATAGTTGTATGGATAGATGGGTGTGTAGATAGTTGTATGGATAGATGGGTGTGTAGATAGTTGTATGGAGGGATGGGTGTGTAGATAGTTGTATGGATAGATGGGTGTGTAGATAGTTGTATGGATAGATGGGTGTGTAGATAGTTGTATGGGTGGATGGGTGTGTAGATAGTTGTATGGATGGATGGGTGGATGGATGGGTGTGTAGATAGTTGTATGGATAGATGGGTGTGTAGATAGTTGTATGGATAGATGGGTGTGTAGATAGTTGTATGGATAGATGGGTGTGTAGATAGTTGTATGGAGGGATGGGTGTGTAGATAGTTGTATGGGTGGATGGGTGTGTAGATAGTTGTATGGGTGGATGGGTGTGTAGATAGTTGTATGGGTGGATGGGTGGATGAATGGGTGTGTAGATAGATAGAGAGGTAAGGATGATTAGATGGGTGGAAGGGTAGATTGATGGAAGGGTAGATTGATGGAAGGGTAGATTGATGGAAGGGTAGATGGATGGATGGTGGTGAGTGGGATGTGTGAACGGTTTGCTTACCGCTGTGCGTGTTGTTGAAGGGTTTGCTTACTGCTGTGTGTGTAGTTGAAGGGTTTGCTTACTGCTGTGTGTGTAGTTGAAGGGTTTGCTTACTGCTGTGTGTGTAGTTGAATGGTTTGCTTACCGCTGTGTGTGTAGTTGAAGGGTTTGCTTACCGCTGTGTGTGTAGTTGAACGGTTTGCTTACTGCTGTGTGTGTAGTTGAAGGGTTTGCTTACTGCTGTGTGTGTAGTTGAACGGTTTGCTTACCGCTGTGTGTGGTTGCGTTTGTGTGTGTCCGTGTATGTCCATGTGTGTGTCCGTGTATGTGTCTATGTGTGTCCCCCCTCGTCCTCTGCCTTGCGGGGATTGGGCAGCCATTCATGAAACTTGTCTTAAGAAGCCCAGCGCCCACAGTGCTCTGCAGCTAATGCTCACTTTGTCACCCAAACAGGGCGAGAAAGGAAATCAATAGTCTTTGATAGCTACTATTAGGATTTTAACAAGCTTTTCCTAACGCTGCGCTGCACCAGAGAGGAGAAAAGAGGAGAAACAAACACCCTTTCATCCCCTCCCCACCTCTCTCCATCCATCTCTCCCTCCTCCTCTCTCCATCCATCTCTCCCTCCTCCTCTCTCCATCCATCCCTCCCTCCCTCCTCGGGACCCTCCCTCCACGGGACCCTCCCTCCTCGGGACCCTCCCTCCACGGGACCCTCCCTCCTCGGGACCCTCCCTCCACGGGATCCTCCCTCCACGGGACCCTCCCTCCATGGGACCCTCCCTCTTCGGGACCCTCCCTTCACGGGACCCTCCCTCCACGGGACCCTCCCTCCTCGGGACCCTCCCTCCACGGGACCCTCCCTCCTCGGGACCCTCCCTCCACGGGACCCTCCCACCACGGGACCCTCCCTCCACGAGACCCTCCCTCCTCGGGACCCTCCCTCCACGGGACCCTCCCTCCTCGGGACCCTCCACGGTAGGGCTGCCGTGCATTGCCAATGGTGGGGCTGCCGTGCATTGTCAATGAAAGCTGTGGTTGTTGATGTTTTGTAATGTGTCTGCAGTGCTTGCAGCCTGCTGGTTCCAGAGAGTAAAACACAGGCTCAGACACACAGGGGAAGTGCAAAAGGTCAAATGTAAGAATCCATTAATACTGGGGGTTTTCCGTGTTCAATTAATTAATCACGTTTCACCAATGTATTATTAATTCAAAATGAGACTCTTCTTCAGTTGTCAGAATGCTCATGGATGTAGTGAACAACATACGTAATGCAATTATGCCTTTGTTGCATTTGTATCTCAGTCACTTAAAGCATCATTTCTGAAACCAATACCTCATAGGAACATATAGGTCAGCTGTCAGCCAATGGTAACTACAATGGCTAAACGTGATGTATTCTAATGAGACATCACGTTGAAGTTGTGAGGTAGTCTTACTCCTCCTGGCTCCAGGTAGGTGTTCAGACAGCGCTAACAACTACCTCACAGTAACTGGCAGGGCAGCAGCTAGCTACTGTAACTAACTAAATCACAGTAACCGGCAGGGCAGCAGATAGCTACTGTAACATCTAAATCACAGTAACTGGTTGGGCAGCAGCTAGCTACTGTAACTAACTACCTCACAGTAACCGGTAGGGCACCAGCTAGCTACTGTAACATCTAAATCACAGTAACTGGTTGGGCAGCAGCTAGCTACTGTAACTAACTAAATCACAGTAACCGGTAGGGCAGCAGATAGCTACTGTAACTAACTAAATCACAGTAACTGGTAGGGCAGCAGATAGCTACTGTAACTAACTAAATCACAGTAACTGGTAGGGCAGCAGATAGCTACTGTAACTAACTAAATCACAGTAACTGGTAGGGCAGCAGCTAGCTACTGTAACTAACTAAATCACAGTAACTGGTAGGGCAGCAGCTAGCTACTGTAACTAACTAAATCACAGTAACTGGTAGGGCAGCAGATAGCTACTGTAACTAACTAAATCACAGTAACTGGTAGGGCAGCAGATAGCTACTGTAACTAACTAAATCACAGTAACCGGTAGGGCAGCAGCTAGCTACTGTAACTAACTAAATCACAGTAACTGGTAGGGCAGCAGCTAGCTACTGTAACTAACTAAATCACAGTAACTGGTAGGGCAGCAGCTAGCTACTGTAACTATCTAAATCACAGTAACTGGTAGGGCAGCAGCTAGCTACTGTAGCTAACTAAATCACAGTAACTAGTAGGGCAGCAGCTAGCTACTGTAACTAACTAAATCACAGCAACCGGTAGGGTAGCAGCTAGCTACTGTAACTAACTAAATCACAGCAACCGGTAGGGCAGCAGCTAGCTACTGTAACTAACTAAATCCCAGCAACCGGTAGGGCAGCAGCTAGCTACTGTAACTAACTAAATCACAGTAACTGGTAGGGCAGCAGCTAGCTACGGTAACTAACTAAATCACAGCAACCGGTAGGGCAGCAGCTAGCTACTGTAACTAACTAAATCACAGTAACTGGTAGGGCAGCAGCTAGCTACGGGAACTAACTAAATCACAGCAACCGGTAGGGTAGCAGCTAGCTACTGTAACTAACTAAATCACAGTAACTGGTAGGGCAGCAGCTGGCTACTGTAGCTAACTAAATCACAGCAACCGGTAGGGTAGCAGCTAGCTACTGTATCTAACTAAATCACAGTAACTGGTAGGGCAGCAGCTAGCTACTGTAACTAACTAAATCACAGTAACTAGTAGGGTAGCAGCTAGCTACTGTAACTAACTAAATCACAGTAACTGGTAGGGCAGCAGCTAGCTACTGTAGCTAACTACCTCACAGTAACTGGTAGGGCAGCAGCTAGCTACTGTAGCTAACTAAATCACAGTAACTGGTAGGGCAGCAGCTAGCTACTGTAGCTAACTAAATCACAGTAACTGGTAGGGCAGCAGCTAGCTACTGTAGCTAACTAAATCACAGTAACTGGTAGGGCAGCAGCTAGCTACTGTAGCTAACTACCTCACAGCAACTGGTAGGGCAGCAGCTAGCTACTGTAACTAACTAAATCACAGTAACCGGTAGGGCAGCAGTTAGCTACGGTAACTAACTAAATCACAGTAACTGGTAGGGCAGCAGCTAGCTACTGTAACTAACTAAATCACAGTAACTGGTAGGTCAACAGCTAGCTACGGTAACTAACTAAATCACAGTAACTGGTAGGGCAGCAGCTAGCTACTGTAACTAACTAAATCACAGTAACTGGTAGGTCAACAGCTAGCTACGGTAACTAACTAAATCACAGTAACTGGTAGGGCAGCAGCTAGCTACTGTAACTAACTAAATCACAGTAACTGGTAGATCAGCAGCTAGCTACGATAACTAACTAAATCACAGTAACTGGTTGGGCAGCAGTTAGCTACTGTAACTAACTAAATCACAGTAACTGGTAGGGCAGCAGCTAGCTACTGTAGCTAACTAAATCACAGTAACTAGTAGGGTAGCAGTTAGCTACTGTAATGAAATAAATCACAGTAACTGGTAGGGTAGCAGCTAGCTACTGTAATGAAATAAATCACAGTAACTGGTAGGGCAGCAGCTAGCTACTGTAGCTAACTAAATCACAGTAACTAGTAGGGTAGCAGCTAGCTACTGTAACTAACTAAATCACAGTAACTGGTAGGGCAGCAGCTAGCTACTGTAGCTAACTAAATCACAGTAACTGGTAGGGCAGCAGCTAGCTACTGTAGCTAACTAAATCACAGTAACTAGTAGGGTAGCAGTTAGCTACTGTAACTAACTATATATAATTTGCAGCATCTGTGTCGATCACATCATTTAAATCGTTGTTCCCCACTCAGCTCGTTCCCTTCTGTTTTCTATCTGATTCCCCCCCAAAGCCAAATGATCTGTTCATTTACAAAAAGGCTCATCTGTGCTTTAATACAAATCTCCAGCTCCCTTCTCTCTAAATGATCACGCTCGCTTAGAACACATATTACTAATGACAGTAATTAACCTAAAATGGAAGTGAAATAATTACAGAGCGGAGAGGCTCATTCAGAGGACGATACATTCATATTTCTTCTTGGTGGATGATCAAGGTGTATTGTGTTTTGAATTCCACAACGTTTAATCTCCATTAAACGCACAGGAACGTAGCTATCATGTGCGGTTGAGATTCGCTAGATTGCCAAGAGGTCACCTTCAGATGGAGAAAACAGGTCACAACCAAACGTGTTGAGTTCTGTGTGCTGGTGCCTTTTCTCAGTGTTCAAGGGTTCCTTTTATAAAGGACACACACATACACACACACACACACACACACACACACACACACACACACACACACACACACACACACACACACACACACACACACACACACACACACACACACACACACACACACACACACACACACACACACACAGTGAAAGAGGTGGTAGTCGTGGTGGTAGCAGCAGTAGTGACCCAGGTGGGTTCAATCTCCCCCCCCCCGATGAGATTCAATAAGTCCCATTAACATGGCCTGGTCTGGCTTCATTTGGGAAATGTCACAGTTAACAACCTTATACAGGGTTACTCAGCCACACAGGGAGGTTCACTTCACGTCTCCCACCTACCGTTCTCTCTCTCTCTCTCTCTCTCTCTCTCTCTCTCTCTCTCTCTCTCTCTCTCTCTCTCTCTCTCTCTCTTTCTCTCTCTCTCTCTCTTTTGCTCTCTCTCTCTCTCTCTGTCTCTCTCTCTCTCCTCTCTCTCTCCTCTCTCTCTCTCTCACTCTCTCTCTCTCTCTAAGATAACAACCTAATTCATTACCACAGACATATGCTAGTACCCTTCAAACAAACCTGTGGCTTATGTTTTGGAGAACAAGGTGGTTTCGATAGCTGTTATTTATTTGATATGGTTTTATACCCTTCGTCCTGTGTATGCTACATTTCCATGACCGGAGCTTTGTTTTCCCTGTCGTGTCCTCACTGACCCTCAACCTCACCTCAAAATAAGACCATGATCAACAACGGAGGACATCTTGGATGGGGCTGCTGCTGATGTTGATGTTGTAGTGCATCTGGGGTGATGATGAAGATGATGAAGATGATGATGATGTTGTAGTGTATCTGTGGTGATGATGATGATGATGAAGATAATGATGATGTTGTAGTGTATCTGTGGTGATGATGATGATGATGATGATGAAGATAATGATGATGTTGTAGTGTATCTGTGGTGATGATGATGATGATGGTGAAGATGATGAAGATGTTGTAGTGTATCTGGGGTGAGAGGAGCAACATAACATGCTGAAAGGACTGGAGGAAAAACAGAGACAGATAAATGGAATCTCATCCGCTCCTGGTTTCAGCCTTATCTCCTTCCAGCTCTGTAAAACCCTGGAGGGGGACGGAGAGGGGAGGCGGGGGGAGATTAGAGGAGACAGAGAGCAGTGGTTTTTACTGGGGGTTTTTGTAATGTATGGCGGGTGAAATTATTTCTGGCCCCAAGTTTAATTATTTCCCTTCATATCAATACAGTCCAACCTACGTAATTTCCGTGTTTATCTGATTACAGGAATATTACGTTCTGTTCAGGCCCGAGCAAATTGACTTTGGTGGCAAGGTCTTGACAAGAACCAGACACGCTGGTTCATGCATCAGCAACGCCATAACCCTATTAGCCGCGCACTGCTTCCCTTAGTGCCGAGCAAGACGCACAGCCCGCTTCCCTTAGTGCCGAGCAAGACGCACAGCCCGCTTCCCTTAGTGCCGAGCAAGACGCACAGCCCGCTTCCCTTCGTGCCGAGCAAGACGCACAGCCCGCTTCCCTTCGTGCCGAGCAAGACACACAGCCCGCTTCCCTTAGTGCCGAGCAAGATGCACAGCCTGCTTCCCTTAGTGCCGAGCAAGACGCACAGAGCGCTTCCCTTAGTGCCGAGCAAGACGCACAGCCCGCTTCCCTTAGTGCCGAGCAAGACACACAGCCCGCTTCCCTTAGTGCCGAGCAAGACACACAGCCCGCTTCCCTTAGTGCCGAGCAAGACGCACATCACTGCTTCCCTTAGTGCCGAGCAAGACGCACATCACTGCTTCCCTTAGTGCCGAGCAAGACGCACATCACTGCTTCGCTTAGTGCCGAGCAAGACGCACATCACTGCTTCCCTTAGTGCCGAGCAAGACACACAGCCCGCTTCCCTTAGTGCCGAGCAAGACGCACAGCCTGCTTCCCTTCGTGCCGAGCAAGACGCACAGCCCGCTTCCCTTAGTGCCGAGCAAGACGCACATCACTGCTTCCCTTCGTGCCGAGCAAGACGCACAGCCCGCTTCCCTTAGTGCCGAGCAAGACGCACAGCCCGCTTCCCTTCGTGCCGAGCAAGACGCACAGCCTGCTTCCCTTAGTGCCAAGCAAGACGCACAGCCCGCTTCCCTTAGTGCCTAGCAAGACGCACAGCCCGCTTCCCTTAGTGCCGAGCAAGACACACAGCCCGCTTCCCTTAGTGCCGAGCAAGACGCACATCACTGCTTCCCTTAGTGCCGAGCAAGACGCACATCACTGCTTCCCTTAGTGCCGAGCAAGACGCACAGCCCGCTTCCCTTCGCGCCGAGCAAGACGCACAGCCCGCTTCCCTTAGTGCCGAGCAAGACGCACAGCCCGCTTCCCTTAGTGCCTAGCAAGGCACACAGCCCGCTTCCCTTAGTGCCGAGCAAGACGCACATCACTGCTTCCCTTAGTGCCGAGCAAGACGCACATCACTGCTTCCCTTAGTGCCGAGCAAGACGCACAGCCCGCTTCCCTTAGTGCCTAGCAAGGCGCACAGCCCGCTTCCCTTAGTGCCGAGAAAGACGCGCATCACTGCTTCCCTTAGTGCAGAGCAAGACGCACATCACTGCTTCCCTTAGTGCCGAGCAAGACGCACAGCCCGCTTCCCTTAGTGCCGAGCAAGACGCACAGCCCGCTTCCCTTAGTGCCGAGCAAGACGCACAGCCCGCTTCCCTTAGTGCCGAGCAAGACGCACAGCCCGCTTCCCTTAGTGCCGAGCAAGACGCACATCCCGCTTCCCTTAGTGCCG
>NW_024059615.1:0-17500 GCF_016432855.1 Salvelinus namaycush | reverse complement strand
CTCAGGAAGAGGGTACAAGGCTGCGTTCAGAGCAGGAGGGGAGGGAGTGGGCTTGACCCTACTAGAACAGAGGGAAGCAATCAGACCAGGGGAGACTGTAATTATAGACAGCTGCAGGGGCCTGAGAAAGCCTGCTTTACCCAGCCCTATAAACGCTTTCACCTGGAATAGAGCTACGTTACCAACTTCTAAACACTTCGACCTGCAGAGGTACGTTACCCAGCACTATAAACACATTTACATTAAATAGCTACATTACCTAGTCTTATAAACACTTTCACCTGGTATAGAGCTACGTTACCTATCCTTATAAACACTTTGGCATTAAATAGAGCTGCATTACCTATCCTTATAAAAACTTTGACATTAAATAGAGCTGCATTACCTATCCTTATAAACACTTTGACATAAAATAGAGCTGCATTACCTATCCTTATAAACACTTTGACATAAAATAGAGCTGCATTACCTGTCCTTATAAACACTTTGACATAAAATAGAGCTGCATTACCTATCCTTATAAACACTTTGACATAAAATAGAGCTGCATTACCTGTCCTTATAACACTTTGACATTAAATAGAGCTATGTTACCCAACCATAAACACGTTCACCGGGAGAGTTTCCCTGAATTGTTATGACAGACTCGGATCCCAGCTAATTGTATGAAGAATATCTTGCTGAACAGCCCTAGAGACTGCACCCTATTCCCTTTACAGTGCACTACTTTTGACCAGGGCCCATAGGGAATCGAGTGCCATTTGGGACTGACTTTCTCAACATGAACCCTCGCCCAATGAAGAACAGAGCGAATAGAGAAAGCTGACTGCACAGTTCAAGTGTTTATCCCAAGCAGTTTGAGATTTCACTGAATACCAACTAAAGTTAAAAGTATGTTTAGGGCAGGGTAGAGGGTTTATACGAGGGAGAACTATACATAAGGCATGATAACAACTCAATTAATGGATGTCTGATCAAATATTTATGTGATAAACCTCCAGATTTGGAATGGCAACATGGAAATTCTCCAAACTCCAAATAGTCTGTTTGTGTCTCGGTCCGCTTGGCTGATCTGCATAGCGACTGAACAATAGAAGGTAGGAGATATTCTGTGTTCTTTCTGTGCCTCCTCACAGCACAGCGTTCTTTGTGCCTCTCAGAACACGGACAGCTCTACATAATGTCAAAAGTACCTCTCTGACCATTGAGGTAGATATAGATGTTATATGTTCTTTCCTCCCAGTAGATCATGCTTTGTGTCTCTCTGAACATCAAGGCTCCTCTGTTGGACATGGCCTACTGAGTGGCTAATCAAGCTCAGGTAATTAGTCATTTGTATGTGTGTGTGTGTGTGTGTGTGTGTGTGTGTGTGTGTGTGTGTGTGTGTGTGTGTGTGTGTGTGTGTGTGTGTGTGTGTGTGTGTGTGTGTGTGTGTGTGTGTGTGTGTTGTTAGTGTAATAACCCGCATCAATTACTTTTTTATGTTGCTTGGTTTAAACCTAACTAAGTTGTTGTCAAAGTGTGTCCAAACAAGTCGGCTAAACTTGGATCCCTAAGGTCCTTTCCTTCCCATTTACAGAGACTAAATTACCTGATAAGGTTTTGTTGAACTAAATGTTTGCATTCAGAGGTTGCTTCCGGGAGACACTGCTCTGTGGAGCGTGTTCAGTGTTGTTTCCGGGAGACACTGCTCTGTGAAGCGTGTTCTGTGTTGTTTCCGGGAGACACTTGTTCTGTGTTGTTTCCGGGAGACACTGCTCTGTGGAGCGTGTTCAGTGTTGTTTCCGGGAGACACTGCTCTGTGAAGCGTGTTCAGTGTTGTTTCTGGGAGACACTGCTCTGTGGAGCGTGTTCAGTGTTGTTTCCGGGATACACTGCTCTGTGGAACGTGTTCTGTGTTGTTTCCGGGATACACTGCTCTGTGAAGCGTGTTCAGTGTTGTTTCCGGGATACACTGCTCTGTGGAGCGTGTTCTGTGTTGTTTCCGGGAGACACTGCTCTGTGAAGCGTGTTCCGTGTTGTTTCCGGGAGACACTGCTCTGTGAAGCGTGTTCAGTGTTGCTTCCTGGAGACACTGCTCTGTGGAGCGTGTTCAGTGTTGTTTCCGGGAGACACTGCTCTGTGAAGCGTGTTCAGTGTTGTTTCCGGGAGACACTGCTCTGTGGAGCGTGTTCAGTGTTGTTTCCAGGAGACACTGCTCTGTGAAGCGTGTTCAGTGTTGTTTCCAGGAGACACTGCTCTGTGGAGCGTGTTCTGTGGTGTTTCCAGGAGACACTGCTCTGTGAAGCGTGTTCAGTGTTGTTTCCGGGAGACACTGCTCTGTGGAGCGTGTTCTGTGTTGTTTCCGGGAGACACTGCTCTGTGAAGCGTGTTGAGTGTTGTTTCCAGGAGACACTGCTCTGTGGAGCGTGTTCTGTGTTGTTTCTGGGAGACACTGCTCTGTGGAGCGTGTTCAGTGTTGTTTCCGGGAGACACTGCTCTGTGAAGCGTGTTCTGTGTTGTTTCCGGGATACACTGCTCTGTGGAGCGTGTTCTGTGTTGTTTCCGGGAGACACTGCTCTGTGAAGCGTGTTCTGTGTTGTTTCCGGGAGACACTGCTCTGTGAAGCGTGTTCAGTGTTGCTTCCGGGAGACACTGCTCTGTGGAGCGTGTTCAGTGTTGTTTCCGGGAGACACTGCTCTGTGGAGCGTGTTCTGTGTTGTTTCCGGGAGACACTGCTCTGTGAAGCGTGTTCAGTGTTGTTTCCGGGAGACACTGCTCTGTGGAGCGTGTTCAGTGTTGCTTCCGGGAGACACTGCTCTGTGGAGCGTGTTCAGTGTTGTTTCCGGGAGACACTGCTCTGTGGAGCGTGTTCTGTGTTGTTTCCGGGAGACACTGCTCTGTGGAGCGTGTTCAGTGTTGTTTCCGGGAGACACTGCTCTGTGGAGCGTGTTCAGTGTTGTTTCTGGGAGACACTGCTCTGTGAAGCGTGTTCTGTGTTGTTTCCGGGAGACACTGCTCTGTGGAGCGTGTTCTGTGTTGTTTCTGGGAGACACTGCTCTGTGGAGCGTGTTCTGTGTTGTTTCCGGGAGACACTGCTCTGTGAAGCGTGTTCTGTGTTGTTTCCGGGAGACACTGCTCTGTGGAGCGTGTTCAGTGTTGTTTCCGGGAGACACTGCTCTGCGGAGCGTGTTCTGTGTTGTTTCCAGGAGACACTGCTCTGTGGAGCGTGTTCAGTGTTGTTTCCTGGAGACACTGCTCTGTGGAGCGTGTTCTGTGTTGTTTCCGGGAGACACTGCTCTGTGAAGCGTGTTCTGTGTTGTTTCCGGGAGACACTGCTCTGTGAAGCGTGTTCTGTGTTGTTTCTGGGAGACACTGCTCTGTGAAGCGTGTTCAGTGTTGTTTCTGGGAGACACTGCTCTGTGAAGCGTGTTCTATGTTGTTTCCGTGAGACACTGCTCTGTGGAGCGTGTTCTGTGTTGTTTCTGGGAGACACTGCTCTGTGGAGCGTGTTCAGTGCTGTTTCCAGGAGACACTGCTCTGTGGAGCGTGTTCAGTGTTGTTTCCGGGAGACACTGCTCTGTGAAGCGTGTTCAGTGTTGTTTCCGGGAGACACTGCTCTGTGAAGCGTGTTCTGTGTTGTTTCCGGGAGACACTGCTCTGTGGAGCGTGTTCTGTGTTGTTTCCGGGAGACACTGCTCTGTGGAGCGTGTTCAGTGTTGTTTCCGGGAGACACTGCTCTGTGAAGCGTGTTCAGTGTTGTTTCTGGGAGACACTGCTCTGTGGAGCGGGTTCTGTGTTGTTTCCGGGAGACACTGCTCTGTGAAGCGTGTTAAGTGTTGTTTCTGGGAGACACTGCTCTGTGAAGCGTGTTCTGTGTTGTTTCCAGGAGACACTGCTCTGTGGAGCGTGTTCTGTGTTGTTTCCTGGAGACACTGCTCTGTGGAGTGTGTTCTGTGTTGTTTCTGGGAGACACTGCTCTGTGAAGCGTGTTCAGTGTTGTTTCTGGGAGACACTGCTCTGTGAAGCGTGTTCAGTGTTGTTTCTGGGAGACACTGCTCTGTGAAGCGTGTTCAGTGTTGTTTCCGGGAGACACTGCTCTGTGAAGCGTGTTCTGTGTTGTGTCTGGGAGACACTGCTCTGTGAAGCGTGTTCTGTGTTGTTTCTGGGAGACACTGCTCTGTGGAGCATGTTCTGTGTTGTTTCCGGGAGACACTGCTCTGTGAAGCGTGTTCAGTGTTGTTTCCGGGAGACACTGCTCTGTGGAGCGTGTTCTGTGTTGTTTCCGGGAGACACTGCTCTGTGAAGCGTGTTCTGTGTTGTTTCCGGGAGACACTGCTCTGTGAAGCGTGTTCTGTGTTGTTTCCGGGAGACACTGCTCTGTGAAGCGTGTTCTGTGTTGTTTCCGGGAGACACTGCTCTGTGAAGCGTGTTCAGTGTTGCTTCCGGGAGACACTGCTCTGTGGAGCGTGTTCAGTGTTGTTTCCGGGAGACACTGCTCTGTGGAGCGTGTTCTGTGTTGTTTCCGGGAGACACTGCTCTGTGAAGCGTGTTCAGTGTTGTTTCCGGGAGACACTGCTCTGTGGAGCGTGTTCAGTGTTGCTTCCGGGAGACACTGCTCTGTGGAGCGTGTTCAGTGTTGTTTCCGGGAGACACTGCTCTGTGGAGCGTGTTCTGTGTTGTTTCCGGGAGACACTGCTCTGTGGAGCGTGTTCAGTGTTGTTTCCGGGAGACACTGCTCTGTGGAGCGTGTTCAGTGTTGTTTCTGGGAGACACTGCTCTGTGAAGCGTGTTCTGTGTTGTTTCCGGGAGACACTGCTCTGTGGAGCGTGTTCTGTGTTGTTTCTGGGAGACACTGCTCTGTGGAGCGTGTTCTGTGTTGTTTCCGGGAGACACTGCTCTGTGAAGCGTGTTCTGTGTTGTTTCCGGGAGACACTGCTCTGTGGAGCGTGTTCAGTGTTGTTTCCGGGAGACACTGCTCTGCGGAGCGTGTTCTGTGTTGTTTCCAGGAGACACTGCTCTGTGGAGCGTGTTCAGTGTTGTTTCCTGGAGACACTGCTCTGTGGAGCGTGTTCTGTGTTGTTTCCGGGAGACACTGCTCTGTGAAGCGTGTTCTGTGTTGTTTCCGGGAGACACTGCTCTGTGAAGCGTGTTCTGTGTTGTTTCTGGGAGACACTGCTCTGTGAAGCGTGTTCAGTGTTGTTTCTGGGAGACACTGCTCTGTGAAGCGTGTTCTATGTTGTTTCCGTGAGACACTGCTCTGTGGAGCGTGTTCTGTGTTGTTTCTGGGAGACACTGCTCTGTGGAGCGTGTTCAGTGCTGTTTCCAGGAGACACTGCTCTGTGGAGCGTGTTCAGTGTTGTTTCCGGGAGACACTGCTCTGTGAAGCGTGTTCAGTGTTGTTTCCGGGAGACACTGCTCTGTGAAGCGTGTTCTGTGTTGTTTCCGGGAGACACTGCTCTGTGGAGCGTGTTCTGTGTTGTTTCCGGGAGACACTGCTCTGTGGAGCGTGTTCAGTGTTGTTTCCGGGAGACACTGCTCTGTGAAGCGTGTTCAGTGTTGTTTCTGGGAGACACTGCTCTGTGGAGCGGGTTCTGTGTTGTTTCCGGGAGACACTGCTCTGTGAAGCGTGTTAAGTGTTGTTTCTGGGAGACACTGCTCTGTGAAGCGTGTTCTGTGTTGTTTCCAGGAGACACTGCTCTGTGGAGCGTGTTCTGTGTTGTTTCCTGGAGACACTGCTCTGTGGAGTGTGTTCTGTGTTGTTTCTGGGAGACACTGCTCTGTGAAGCGTGTTCAGTGTTGTTTCTGGGAGACACTGCTCTGTGAAGCGTGTTCAGTGTTGTTTCTGGGAGACACTGCTCTGTGAAGCGTGTTCAGTGTTGTTTCCGGGAGACACTGCTCTGTGAAGCGTGTTCTGTGTTGTGTCTGGGAGACACTGCTCTGTGAAGCGTGTTCTGTGTTGTTTCTGGGAGACACTGCTCTGTGGAGCATGTTCTGTGTTGTTTCCGGGAGACACTGCTCTGTGAAGCGTGTTCAGTGTTGTTTCCGGGAGACACTGCTCTGTGGAGCGTGTTCTGTGTTGTTTCCGGGAGACACTGCTCTGTGAAGCGTGTTCTGTGTTGTTTCCGGGAGACACTGCTCTGTGAAGCGTGTTCTGTGTTGTTTCCGGGAGACACTGCTCTGTGAAGCGTGTTCTGTGTTGTTTCCGGGAGACACTGCTCTGTGAAGCGTGTTCTGTGTTGTTTCTGGGAGACACTGCTCTGTGGAGCGTGTTCTGTGTTGTTTCCGGGAGACACTGCTCTGTGGAGCGTGTTCTGTGTTGTTTCCGGGAGACACTGCTCTGTGGAGCGTGTTCTGTGTTGTTTCTGGGAGACACTGCTCTGTGGAGCGTGTTCTGTGTTGTTTCTGGGAGACACTGCTCTGTGAAGCGTGTTCTGTGTTGTTTCCGGGAGACACTGCTCTGTGAAGCGTGTTCTGTGTTGTTTCTGGGAGACACTGCTCTGTGGAGCGTGTTCTGTGTTGTTTCCGGGAGACACTGCTCTGTGGAGCGTGTTCAGTGTTGTTTCCGGGAGACACTGCTCTGTGAAGCGTGTTCTGTGTTGTTTCCGGGAGACACTGCTCTGTGAAGCGTGTTCTGTGTTGTTTCCAGGAGACACTGCTCTGTGAAGCGTGTTCTGTGTTGTTTCCGGGAGACACTGCTCTGTGGAGCGTGTTTAGTGTGGAGAGCAAGCCCACCTCAGTGTGGAGAGCAAGCCCACCTCAGCGTGGAGAGCAAGCCCACCTCAGTGTGGAGAGCAAGCCCACCTCAGTGTGGAGAGCAAGCCCACCTCAGTGTGGAGAGCAAGCCCACCTCAGCGTGGAGAGCAAGCCCACCTCAGTGTGGAGAGCAAGCCCTCCTCAGTGTGGAGAGCAAACCCACCTCAGTGTGGAGAGCAAGTCCTCCTCAGTGTGGAGAGCAAGCTCACCTCAGTTTTGAGAGCAAGCCCACCTCAGTGTGGAGAGCAAGCCCTCCTCAGTGTGGAGAGCAAACCCACCTCAGTGTGGAGAGCAAGCCCACCTCAGTGTGGAGAGCAAGCTCACCTCAGTTTTGAGAGCAAGCCCACCTCAGTGTGGAGAGCAAGCCCTCCTCAGTGTGGAGAGCAAACCCACCTCAGTGTGGAGAGCAAGCCCACCTCAGTGTGGAGAGCAAGCCCACCTCAGTGTGGAGAGCAAACCCACCTCAGTGTGGAGAGCAAGCCAACCTCAGTGTGGAGAGCAAACCCACCTCAGTGTGGAGAGCAAGCCCACCTCAGTGTGGAGAGCAAGCTCACCTCAGTTTTGAGAGCAAGCCCACCTCAGTGTGGAGAGCAAGCCCTCCTCAGTGTGGAGAGCAAACCCACCTCAGTGTGGAGAGCAAGCCCACCTCAGTGTGGAGAGCAAACCCACCTCAGTGTGGAGAGCAAGCCCACCTCAGTGTGGAGAGCAAGCCAACCTCAGTGTGGAGAGCAAGCCCACCTCAGTAGCGTGTCACTGTAGACCTATTTAGTCGTTTAGTTAGTAAGAGTATATTAAATGTATTCATGATGCAAGCCACAGGACCGGAACCCAGTGAGGGAAGCGATCGGAGCATGAAATGAAAACAGCCCTCAACCATTCCTCATTCTACTGCATCTCTCAATTAGCACATTACACTTTAGCCTGTGAGTGTCTATCAGCAGACCGTGTGTAAGAACAAACTCACTCCAAAGCAAAGGCTTCATGTACCTATTTGTTTTGTTGAGATGGCACTGATGATCAGATTCCACATCTTTGAATTTCCTCTGTGTGATATAACCCCCTCCCCCTCTTTAATTTTAAACATACCTGTAGAACATGTCAAATCAAATCAAATCAAATGTATTTGTCACCTACACATGGTTAGCAGATGTTAATGCGAGTGCAGCGAAATGCTTGTGTTTCTAGTTCCGACCATGCAGTAATATCTAACAAGTAATCTAACCTAACAATTTCACAACAACTACCTTATACACACAAGTGTAAAGGAATGAATAAGAATATGTACATAAAGATATATGAATGAGTGATGCCTGATCGGCATAGGCAAGATCAATGGGCTTGAGGCCGCTGTTCCAAAGCCTACTCCACCTGCAGCCAGGGAATTACCCCACGTCTTCTGTCGTACAACGCTGGATTCCCAAAAGACAGTTTTAGGAAAGAAGCAGCTCCTGCTGCCAGGGAATTACCCCACGTCTTCTGTCGTACAACGCTGGATTCCCAAAAGACAGTTTTAGGAAAGAAGCAGCTCCTGCTGCCAGGGAATTACCCCACGTCTTCTGTCGTACAACGCTGGATTCCCAAAAGACAGTTTTAGGAAAGAAGCAGCTCCTGCTGCCAGGGAATTACCCCACGTCTTCTGTCGTACAACGCTGGATTCCCAAAAGACAGTTTTAGGAAAGAAGCAGCTCCTGCTGCCAGGGAATTACCCCACGTCTTCTGTCGTACAACGCTGGATTCCCAAAAGACAGTTTTAGGAAAGAAGCAGCTCGATGCCATCCAGGAATGTCTTAACCCTGAGATCTAATCCGCGTCCCAAATGCCACCCGATACCCTATATAGTGCACATAGGGATCACCAAAGGGCTCTGGTCAAAAGTAGTGCACTATATATGGGAATCGGGTGCCATTTGGGACACAGTCATAGAAAAGCCTCTTTCCTTATCATTTATTAACCCTGATGGACTGGCTGGTGTGGATGTTTGGCACTATAAACGGACGATTCCGGGTGTTGGTCCGTTTCGTAACAGCCTACCTAAGATGCTGGGCGTACGGCGTGTACACTTGGTCCTCATCTGAAATGCAAGGCCACTCCATTCCTGTGATGTTTAATACATGAAGCTCAGCCATTTTCAGTCTGATGAGCAAATCTTGGGTATTAAAGACATGGCCTGGCCCAGTCAGGCAGGTTTGCTGTTATGGTGTAAGGGTCATATTAAAGCCACTTGTTATTACAGACTTAGCTGCTTTTTGTTGTCCTATATCCGTAGTTACACACCCTACTATTGTGACCATGTTATCTTTAATTTGATTTATTTCAAGTTTATTTGTACAACAAAAACATACGTTTCAGAACACTGAGACATGATGCTTTTGAACCAGATTTAGCTAACAGCTCATTTACATTTGTAGTATTATGACAAACCACTAAAGAGGCTGAAAGAGGAGTGTTATCAATGATCTGTTATGTAGTGATGAAAAACGGATGAATAGGTTTGTGCTGACCATGTTCCCATGTCTTCCTGTTTTGGGCTGAATAGGGTTTCATGCACTTTAAAAAGGCTAATGTAAGCTAAAAGGTTTTCCCCCATAATTATACCTCTGAATGTGTACACAATTTAGACTCATCAACTTGTGGCTTCATGTAGTTTTCAATACATGCCATCATTGGTCTGGTAATTCTAGCAGAGTGTGAACAGACACAACAGACTTCACAGTGTTAAACTGTTTATTAACATGGACCAGCTGTGTGTGTCTGTTTATTAACATGGACAAGCTGTGTGTGTCTGTCTATAACATGGACCAGCTGTGTGTGTCTGTTTATTAACATGGACCAGCTGTGTGTGTCCGTTTATTAACATGGACCAGCTGTGTGTGTCCGTTTATTAACATGGACAAGCTGTGTGTGTCTGTTTATTAACATGGACCAGCTGTGTGTGTCCGTTTATTAACATGGACCAGCTGTGTGTGTCCGTTTATTAACATGGACCAGCTGTGTGTGTCTGTTTATTAACATGGACCAGCTGTGTGTGTCTGTTTGTTAACATGGACCAGCTGTGTGTGTCTGTTTATTAACATGGACCAGCTGTGTGTGTCTGTTTATAACATGGACAAGCTGTGTGTGTCTGTTTGTTAACATGGACCAGCTGTGTGTGTCCGTTTATTAACATGGACCAGCTGTGTGTGTCTGTTTATTAACATGGACCAGCTGTGTGTGTCTGTTTGTTAACATGGACCAGCTGTGTGTGTCTGTTTGTTAACATGGACAAGCTGTGTGTGTCTGTTTATTAACATGGACCAGCTGTGTGTGTCCGTTTATTAACATGGACACGCTGTGTGTGTCTGTTTGTTAACATGGACAAGCTGTGTGTGTCTGTTTATAAACATGGACCAGCTGTGTGTGTCCGTTTATTAACATGGACCAGCTGTGTGTGTCAGTTTATTAACATGGACAAGCTGTGTGTGTCTGTTTATAACATGGACCAGCTGTGTGTGTCTGTTTATTAACATGGACCAGCTGTGTGTGTCCGTTTATTAACATGGACCAGCTGTGTGTGTCCGTTTATTAACATGGACAAGCTGTGTGTGTCTGTTTATTAACATGGACCAGCTGTGTGTGTCTGTTTATTAACATGGACCAGCTGTGTGTGTCTGTTTATAAACATGGACCAGCTGTGTGTGTCCGTTTATTAACATGGACCAGCTGTGTGTGTCAGTTTATTAACATGGACCAGCTGTGTGTGTCTGTTTATAACATGGACCAGCTGTGTGTGTCTGTTTATTAACATGGACAAGCTGTGTGTGTCTGTTTATAACATGGACCAGCTGTGTGTGTCTGTTTATTAACATGGACCAGCTGTGTGTGTCTGTTTGTTAACATGGACAAGCTGTGTGTGTCCGTTTATTAACATGGACCAGCTGTGTGTGTCTGTTTATTAACATGGACAAGCTGTGTGTGTCCGTTTATTAACATGGACCAGCTGTGTGTGTCCGTTTATTAACATGGACAAGCTGTGTGTGTCTGTTTATAACATGGACCAGCTGTGTGTGTCCGTTTGTTAACATGGACCAGCTGTGTGTGTCCGTTTATTAACATGGACAAGCTGTGTGTGTCTGTTTATAACATGGACCAGCTGTGTGTGTCCGTTTATTAACATGGACCAGCTGTGTGTGTCCGTTTATTAACATGGACAAGCTGTGTGTGTCTGTTTATTAACATGGACCAGCTGTGTGTGTCCGTTTATTAACATGGACCAGCTGTGTGTGTCCGTTTATTAACATGGACCAGCTGTGTGTGTCCGTTTATTAACATGGACCAGCTGTGTGTGTCCGTTTATTAACATGGACCAGCTGTGTGTGTCTGTTTATTAACATGGACCAGCTGTGTGTGTCCGTTTATTAACATGGACAAGCTGTGTGTGTCCGTTTATTAACATGGACCAGCTGTGTGTGTCCGTTTATTAACATGGACCAGCTGTGTGTGTCTGTTTGTTAACATGGACAAGCTGTGTGTGTCCGTTTATTAACATGGACCAGCTGTGTGTGTCTGTTTGTTAACATGGACAAGCTGTGTGTGTCCGTTTATTAACATGGACCAGCTGTGTGTGTCTGTTTATTAACATGGACAAGCTGTGTGTGTCCGTTTATTAACATGGACAAGCTGTGTGTGTCCGTTTATTAACATGGACAAGCTGCGTGTGTTGTTTATAAACATGGACCAGCTGTGTGTGTCCGTTTATTAACATGGACAAGCTGTGTGTGTCTGTTTGTTAACATGGACAAGCTGTGTGTGTCCGTTTATTAACATGGACCAGCTGTGTGTGTCCGTTTATTAACATGGACAAGCTGTGTGTGTCTGTTTATTAACATGGACAAGCTGTGTGTGTCTGTTTATTAACATGGACCAGCTGTGTGTGTCCGTTTATAACATCAACAAGTTGTGTGTGTTTTTCATCTTGTGGTTTTTACGAAGCTGCTGAAAGACATTTATCTGTGAGTGATGTCACAATGTCTAGTGAACTACTGCTGAAGACCAAAAGACTGAATAATTAAATGAAGGCTCCACTTTTGTGGAATTATTTAAAGTACCGTAATTGCAGATGTATGGGGCTTCTCCTTGGCCTAGCCTGCTGGGCTAGTGGATAATGTGTGTGTGTGTGTGTGTGTGTGTGTGTGTGTGTGTGTGTGTGTGTGTGTGTGTGTGTGTGGGTGTGGGTGTGTGTGTGTGTGTGTGTGTGTGTGTGTGTGTGTGTGTGTGTGGGTGTGTGGACAGAGTGAATGGGGGCCTATGGGGAACGATCAACGACTAGCGAGGTGGTATAATGTTACCTTCCACAAACCAAAATATCTCCTTAATGACGGCCAAATTGGTGAAAGGCATTGACCTGAATCAAGCCCAAACACAGACCAAACACAGGACAATATTATTTCTTTAGAAGGGGTAGACTGTGAGAGACGGAGACACAGAGAAACCCCCCCCCCCCCCCCCCCCCCCCCCCCCCCCCCCCCCCAGCTAGCAGCTAAATTGTCCCCACATTACCGCAGCCGGTTGAATTGACACCCTTGTTGAAGGGAAACACGGGGAGATGTAAGGTTGAATTGACACCCTTGTTGAAGGGAAACATGGGGAGATGTAAGGTTGAATTGACACCCTTGTTGAAGGGAAACATGGGGAGATGTAAGGTTGAATTGACACCCTTGTTGAAGGGAAACATGGGGAGATGTAAGGTTGAATTGACACCCTTGTTGAAGGGAAACATGGGGAGATGTAAGGTTGAATTGACACCCTTGTTGAAGGGAAACATGGGGAGATGTAAGGTTGAAATATCACAGGAACTCCCTGTTTCCAGCTGCATTCTGAAGCTTTTTAAAGTGTTTTTAATTTGTCACCATTTTGTTTCTGGACGATGAGAACCTGACTGTATGTGGTCAACACACCCTTTTGATGTCGTTGTCTGGAGGGAAGTTTAACAATGTTTTAAGCATCAGTGATTGGACAATATTGTCCAATGGCACAGGACATTTTTTTTTTTTTTTTTTAAACGCCTCACAATTTATTTGACCTGATGTCATACTTTGAATCAGTAGGTGCTACTCAATTCAAAAACGGATGTTTTGAAATGTGATGCGGTACGGTCTATAGCAGAGTTTCCCAAACTCAGTCCTCGGGTCCCCACGAGGTGCACGTTTTGATATTGTCTTCCTAACACTACATAACTGATTCAAATAATCAACTAAACATCAAGAGAGAGAGAGAGAGAGAGAGAGAGAGAGAGAGAGAGAGAGAGAGAGAGAGAGAGAGAGAGAGAGAGAGAGAGAGAGAGAGAGAGAGAGAGAGAGAGAGAGAGAGAGAGAGAGAGGGAGAGAGACGGTGGTTCTGATATTGTCTCCCTACCACTACACAACTGATTCAATTAATCAACTAAACATCAAGAGAGAGAGAGAGAGAGAGAGAGAGAGAGAGAGAGAGAGAGAGACAGAGAGAGAGAGGGAGAGAGAGAGAGAGAGAGAGAGAGAGAGAGAGAGAGAGAGAGAGAGAGAGAGAGAGAGAGAGAGAGAGAGAGAGAGAGAGAGAGAGACGGTGGTTCTGATATTGTCTCCCTACCACTACACAACTGATTCAAATAATCAACTAAACATCAAGCTTTCATTATTTGAATCAGCTGTGTAGTGGTAGGGGGGGGGGGGGGGGAACGAAAACGTGCACCACTTGGGGTCTCGAGGACCGAGTTTGGGAAACACTGGTTTATAGTGTGTCAGGTGTCTAGTACTGTATTTACTTGAATAGTTGTGTTGATATTCTGAGAGAGAGAGATTTGTAATGTCTTTATTCTTTTGAACCTTCTGTGAGTGTAATGTATATTATGCATATTATCTACCTCACTTGCTTTGGCAATGTTAAAATATGTTTCCCATGCCAATAAAGCGCCTTGCAATGGAGAGAGAGAGAGAGAGAGAGAGAGAGAGAGAGAGAGAGAGAGAGAGAGAGACAGAGACAGAGAGCGAGAGAGAGAGAGAGAGAGAGACAGAGAGAGAGAGAGAGAGAGAGAGAGAGAGAGAGAAAGAGAGAGAGAGAGAGAGAGACAGAGAGAGAGACAGAGAGAGAGAGAGAGAGAGAGACAGAGAGAGAGAGAGAGAGAGAGAGAGAGAGAGAGAGAGAGAGAGAGAGAGAGAGAGAGAGAGAGAGAGAGAGAGAGAGAGAGAGAGACAGAGAGAGAGAGAGAGACAGAGAGAGAGACAGAGAGAGAGAGAGAGAGAGAGAGAGAGAGAGAGACAGAGAGAGAGAGAGACAGAGAGAGAGACAGAGAGAGAGAGAGAGAGAGAGAGAGAGACAGAGAGAGAGAGAGAGAGAGAGGGAGAGACAGAGAGAGAGAGAGAGAGAGAGAGGAGAGAGAGAGAGAGAGACAGAGAGAGAGGGAGAGAGAGACAGAGACAGAGAGAGAGAGAGAGAGAGAGAGAGAGACAGAGAGAGAGAGAGAGAGACAGAGAGACAGAGACAGAGAGAGAGAGAGACAGAGAGAGAGAGAGAGAGACAGAGAGAGAGACAGAGAGAGAGAGAGAGAGAGAGAGAGAGAGAGAGAGAGAGACAGAGAGAGAGACAGAGAGAGAGAGAGAGACAGAGAAACAGGTAACTTCCACAAAGCTGTGAACGATCTGAGAGACAAGGCAAGAAGGGCCTTCTATGCCATCAAAAGGAACATAAATTTCAACATACCAATTAGGATCTGGCTAAAAATACTTGAATCAGTCATAGAGCCCATTGCCCTTTATGGTTGTGAGGTCTGGGGTCCGCTCACCAACCAAGATTTCACAAAATGGGACAAACACCAAATTGAGACTCTGCATGCAGAATTCTGCAAAAATATCCTCCGTGTACAACGTAGAACACCAAATAATGCATGCAGAGCAGAATTAGGCCGATACCCACTAATTATCAAAATCCAGAAAAGAGCCGTTAAATTCTACAACCACCTAAAAGGAAGCGATTCCCAAACCTTCCATAACAAAGCCATCACCTACAGAGAGATGAACCTGGAGAAGAGTCCCCTAAGCAAGCTGGTCCTAGGGCTCTGTTCACAAACACAAACACACCCCACAGAGCCCCAGGACAACAGCACAATTAGACCCAACCAAATCATGAGAAAACAAAAAGATAATTACTTGACACATTGGAAAGAATTAACAAAAAAACTGAGCAAACTAGAATGCTATTTGGCCCTAAACAGAGAGTACACAGTGGCAGAATACCTGACCACTGTGACTGACCCAAACTTAAGGAAAGCTTTGACTATGTACAGACTCAGTGAGCATAGCCTTGCTATTGAGAAAGGCCGCCGTAGGCAGACATGGCTCTCAAGAGAAGACAGGCTATGTGCACACTGCCCACAAAATGAGGTGGAAACTGAGCTGCACTTCCTAACCTCCTGCCCAATGTATGACCATATTAGAGAGACATATTTCCCTCAGATTACACAGATCCACAAAGAATTTGAAAACAAATCCAATTTTGATAAACTCCCATATCTACTGGGAGAAATTCCACAGTGTGCCATCACAGCAGCAAGATTTGTGACCTGTTGCCACAAGAAAAGGGCAACCAGTGAAGAACAAACACCATTGTAAATACAACCCATATTTATGCTTATTTATTTTAACTTGTGTGCTTTAACCATTTGTACATTGTTACAACACTGTATATATATAATATAACATTTGTAATGTCTTTATTGTTTTGAAACTTCTGTATGTGTAATGTTTACTGTTAATTTGTATTGTTTATTTCACTTTTGTATAATATCTACCTCACTTGCTTTGGCAATGTTAACACATGTTTCCCATGCCAATAAAGCCCCTTGAATTGAATTGAATTGAATTGAAAGAGAGAGAGAGAGAAAGGGAGAGACAGAGAGAGAGAGAGAGAGAGAGAGAGAGAGAGAGAGAGAGAGAGACAGAGAGAGAGAGAGAGACAGAGAGAGAGAGAGAGAGAGAGAGAGAGAGACAGAGAGAGAGAGAGACAGAGAGAGAGAGAGAGAGAGAGAGAGAGAGAGAGACAGAGAGAGAGAGAGAGAGAGAGAGAGAGAGAGAGAGAGAGAGAGAGAGGGAGAGAGAGAGAGAGAGAGAGAGAGAGAGAGAGAGAGAGAGAGAGAGAGAGAGAGAGAGACAGAGAGAGAGAGAGAGAGACAGAGAGAGAGACAGAGAGAGAGACAGAGAGAGAGACACAGAGATGGTGGTTTTGATAGGAAGCTTAAACAGCCATAGCAGAAAGAATCTTGGAAGCCTAATGCTAGTCTAGTTCAGTAAAATGTCAGAGAAGATAGTCAGACTAGATCATGTTTCTGACAGGGACAAACTTGATCAGGGATTCATTTGTCATCAGCTTCAATAATGAGTATCGGTCGGTATGAAGTATGAAAACTCTACTCTCTACCCCTCTCTTTCTCCATCTATCAGTGAAGTGTGTGTGTGTACTCCTGTGTGTGTACTCCTAAGTGTGTGTGTGTACTAAGCCTCTCCTGCTGCTACATGCATACCAAAACAGCCTCAGGCTATTTAGCTAATGCTAACAACACCAACTCACACGTCACTACAGTACGGTCGTCGTCTCTACAAACCACCTCTAAAAATCACACAACCACAAAACCTGGAAAAAGTCAACAAGCTGTTAGGTTAAAACCTAGTCCACAAACCAACGTATCTGTCAGTCGTGACTAAGACATATTTGTGTTCTAATCAGTACAGTCTTGTAGTTGTTTGTTTCTAAAGCAAAAGCCGTCACATTCAACCCAACCTCTTGGCAGGAAGAAGCCCAGTTGTTAGTACTGAAACACAAACAGGGGAAAATCCAGAGGTCACTGTGGTTTTCATCTCATCTTCAAAGAACACAGATCTCCATCCAGAATGGCATTGAGAACAGAAATGCTATTTCTTGTTGTCTTTAAAAACATGTTTTTTAATTTCTATTTCTTGTAGTTGTATTCATGACAACATTGAACTGGACCACAGTGTGTTGCACATTCAGTTACACTGAGATCAAATACAGGTTAAATAAATAAATACTAAATACAGGTTAAATAAATACATACTAATACAGGTTCAATAAATACATACTGAATAAAGGTTAAATAAATACATACTAAATACAGGTTCAATAAATACATACTGAATAAAGAAACATCCAGATGTATCTCAGCAATATCAACACACGCCCCCTTCTTCTTGTGGTTGTCTTTACATCTTTCAATCTGTCCATAGATGTGGTTTCCATCCTCCTCAGAGATCCTGATGTTATCTGGGAAATGTGGTACTGCTGAAGAGATCATTGCGGTGATAATGTCTACGTATGCACTGCATGAAAACCCATCTCTATCCTAACATAATGAATGCATATTCCCTGATGGGATTCATAATATATTCTCCCCTGACACTTCTTGTGTATGTTGTGTTGTGTATACTCAAAGGAAATCTCATTTGTTCCCAATTGATGAATATAGCGTAAATTAAACAGAACAATTAACATTATTTAATTACTGTAAAGATGAATTACAATTTATTTTCAATTCCCTGTTGCGGAAACAAAAGACAGCACATTAAATCATCTTAGACAAAATGTATAACTTCGTTAATCTTATCTCCAACTGTATAATATTCCAGGTACTATTATCATATTTCTAGGTTTTATAGACCGGATTTTGGGGATTCAAGAGAGTTTTTTCAAGTGAGTAATAATAATTGAAAGTAATAATTTTTTATCATGCTCATTTTAATAATAT